>NW_010329925.1:0-3159 GCF_000700745.2 Antrostomus carolinensis
TGGACCCAGCCCTGACCCCCCCAGACCATCCCTCCGGCTCACAGACTTACTTTGTTCTCATCGAAGACATTGAAAACAAAGGTGGCGAATTTGGTTGGGTCTCCAAAGGGGAAGAACTGCTTATAGATCTTCTGGAAGCCAGCAGCATCGAGCTGCCCGCTGGGACAGTCCTTGATAAAGCCCTTGTACCTGCGAGGAAGGACACAGGATGGGCACCAGGTGGGTCTCCCCGCTCAATGCAGCCCCCCAAGCCCTGGGGAGCCAGGACAGTGCTCTCCCCAGTGCTGTGGTGGGCTGGAGCTGGGAAGGTCCCTGGGTGCTCCCTGTGTCACTCCCATCGCCCACCCGCAACCCCCCAGCCCCATGGGACGAGGTCCCTGTGGGCAGCGCAGTGAGAGTAGCAGCAGGAGAGCCTGGAGAAGCAGTGAGCTGTGCTGGTGACACCAAGTGATACCAATGACACAGAGAGGTGCCCACCACACTGCTCCAACCCTGCCGTGAGCCCAGAAGTGGAAACTGAGGCACAGCCTGGCTCCCGTCAAACATTGTCCACGACCTGGGAGAGGATGGGGACCCACCACCCAGCCTGGAACACCCAGGAGAGTCTTTTAAATCTCCTTTAAAATAAAAAGCCCTCTGCACAGTCACCTCCCACCAGCACGGCCACGCTGCAGGCAGAGGTACTGGGGCAGGCGATGCCTCACTCAGCCCTGAAGCCATCATGGGGCGTGCAGGGGAGTGTTTCTATCCCTTGCTCAGAACTTTGGGTGTACACAGCTCCTGAGCAAGCAGCTGCACATTGAAACCTTCACCCAAGGGCCTCCAAGAGCTCCCCTTCCCCTCCACCACTGTGGTTTGGTTCTGCTACGTCAGGCACATCTGACCAGCATTCCAGCACGGAGGTGGCCAGGAAAGCTCCCCACCACTGCAGGGCAGGGACGTGTGATCGGCAGCAACCCCACAGGCCATGTGCAACCCACCGCTTGGCACGCACACTCTGCAGCCATGCCCTGGTAAACACCAACAGCCTGGTGGCCTGAAGCACCCAGGGCAGCTGAAGCTCTGTGATGGCATTTTTTCCACAACCCCAAGTGAAAGCTGCTCCGAGGAGCTGGGGGACACAGCGGGGTCACTACATCCTCGGGGTGGCACAGCCCAGGGCATCTCCCAAAACCCATCGGTGCTTAAACACCCCCAAAAGACCTTGGTCCCAGCTCCGGGATGGACCTGGATGCTGCCAAATGCCATTGCAGAGTGCACAGAGGAAGGGGCTCACCAGCTCTGTGGGTGCAGGGACCATGTGGGGACCACGTGGGGACCACGTGGGGACCATGCAGGGACCACATGGGGTGCGTGAGCATTATGCAACGCGTCGCCCAGATCTGTCAGGCACCGGTTGCAGCGGGCCAAGGGCTGGAGGAGGAGGGGAAGGGGGCGGCGAGGTGGGAAACCAAAGTGCTGGTGACATCTTTTTCACGCTGCTGCAGCTATGACTCATCGGGGAAGGATGAGAGAAAAGAGATAAAGAAAGCAAACCTTGACTGGTGGGACAGGGAGATGAAAGGGAAGCGGTGGCTTTTCTAGGATGTCACGTTCAGTGGGGTGGAAGGGACGGGATGAGAGCCTGCTGCCAGCAAGGACAGTCCCCATGTCCCTGCTACCCTCAGCCACCCATATGGGGAGGGAAGAGGGGAGAGGGAGTGTGCACCATCCCACAGCTGGAGCCAAGCCCCACCATGCACAAGGTGCAAAGAAAAACCCCTCTATTTTCTGGTCTCCCCTCTCTGAAGCAACACCTGCACCCCAAATGAGGTGTCTCCTCCTGCACCCCTCACCCACCAGCCCCACACCCCGGCAGCTCACCGCCACACCACCGCACTGGACACTCACCACTGCTGCACCTCCTTCTCCGTAACTGCAAGAGAAAAGAGGAAAAAACAAAAACAAAAGAAAAGGAATTTAGCGCTTTCGTGTTTTGCACTTCACAGAAGTGACTTCCCCGGGGGGATGCCCCAGGGTGTTCATTTGCTCCATGTGCTGCCCTGTGTCACCCACACGCAAGCAGCTGCCTTCAAGGGACAGCCCGGGAGTCCTCTGGGTCAATGGGCTGCAGGAACTGGGGTCCCTCCAACTCCAAAACTGGGAGCCCACCAAGACGTTCTACCAGGGGAGCACAGCACCATCAGTGCAAGATGCTATGGACCATGCAAGGGCCGGGCTGATTGATGCCTGGGGAGGATCCAGCCCTGCCCTCCCACCTCCCCAGAGCCAAAACATCCCTGGAAACACCTGCCAAAGTATCTGTCTGGAGGCAGCTCAGGGAAGGCACCTGCCCAGCCCTGACATCAACACAATGAACATGGGCACAGGCACAGCCCTGGGGCTGGGATCCCCCCAGGTACCTGCTGCCTCTGAACCACACAGAGAAACATGAAGCTGTGTCTGCTCCTCCCTGGAAGTGTTCCAGGCCAGGCTGGACGAGCCTTTCAGCAACCTGGTCTAGTGGAAGCTGTCCCGGCTGATGGCAGGCGGGTTGGAACTGGATGAGCTTTAAGGTCCCTTCCAACCCAAACCATTCTGTGATTCTATGAACATCATAAACCCAGCCCACAGCCCTGGGAAGCTTTACCAGGCTCCAGAGAAACCCCAAAAACATGCCAAGCTAGAAAATGGCAAGCATTAGCATCCCTGAGTGTCCCCAGGCTGGCGATGGCTACTGAGATCACAAATGTCCTCATCAGAGGAAAGCCTACGATGGGATGCAGGATGTCAGGGAGCCTGATGGGGCAGGGGGCTGGTGGCTGTCCCCACGCATCCTGCTGCAGGTTCCTGGCCGGCATGCCAGTGGGGAACCCAGTGCCAGGGGGTGCAGGGGGAGCACAGCCTCATTGTCATTTCCTTTGCATTGCACATCTAAATAATAATAAAAAAGCAATAGGTCTGAAACGTGCTGGGATAACGAGGCGGAGTGGCGATGTGGCAATGTGCAAACGGCTGATAAAAATAGAGACCCAAGACACATCAACAGATGCCAATTACCTTGGATGGAAAAAAAAGAAAAAGAAAAAGAAAAGAAAGCAATTTTCCATCAGAAAGATTTAGAGGATGCCTGGCAGAAGGCGCAGGGTGCAGAAGGCGAGGGCTGGCGGGCGGCCGCAG
>NW_010329925.1:3283-9182 GCF_000700745.2 Antrostomus carolinensis
ACAGAGCCTGCAGATCCCCCCCAGGAAGGGCTCGGCATGGGGCAGCCTCTCCCTCTGCCTCCCTGGGCACCGGCAAAGGGCTGCAGTGGCTGTGCCAGGGACGCAGTGGCCGTGCCAGGGATGCGGGGACCAGCCGTGCCAGGATGGCAGCAGCACCCACCATACTGCCGTGCAGTGTCTGGACAGCAGCCCCAAAGGAAGGATTTGGAAGGTTGTTTTGGCAGAGCTGTTTTGGCAGGAGAAGAGCAGACAAGGGAAAGGACAGAGGTCTCCTGGCAGGAGGGAGCCAGGAAGGACACGTTGCATCCAGCAGCTGAGCTGTGATGGGCAAAAACAACAGTTGTGCTGGTCTCGAAGGATTCCCCATCCCAAAAAAAAAAAGGTTGCATGGAAGCATCCTTCCAAGAGAGAGATGCTGAGCAACGTCTGTAACAGAAACAGGCACACATTCCCTGCAAGCATGGAGCCACCAGCCACAGCCTCCACCCCAGGTACCAGCTCTGCTGCCCAAATTACCCACAAGCACCGATGAAGGTGGGTGGGAGGAGGAGGAGGAGGGTGAGAGCGGGACTTTGGGCAGCCCTCAGGGCAGGCGAAAGGGGCAAGGGTAGCAGCCCAGGGCTGCAGTCCAGGCTCAGCTCAGTCCCTTTGGGCAAATTGCCTTCTGCTCTCCCTCTCATTCAGCTGCGTTTCCCCCAACGTGCTATTTTGGGGCTGGGAGCTGCCTTTCAACTCCAGCAGGAAACAATTAAGAAAATTGTGCTTTTTTTAGTGCAGGAGAAATGCTGATAATGACATGCTCGGGCTGAGGCGGGAGGGGAGGGACGGGTGATGCTCCCAGGAGAGGCTTTTCCGATGGACCTTCTGCTCTCCCTCTCATTCAGCTGCGTTTCCCCCAACGTGCTATTTTGGGGCTGGGAGCTGCCTTTCAACTCCAGCAGGAAACAATTAAGAAAATTGTGCTTTTTTTAGTGCAGGAGAAATGCTGATAATGACATGCTCGGGCTGAGGCGGGAGGGGAGGGACGGGTGATGCTCCCAGGAGAGGCTTTTCCGATGGAGGGAACCGTGCAGGTGCCAGCCTGAAAACCAGCACGGGGCTCCCAAGGTGGGATTTGTTAAGGTGAATCCCTGGAATGGGGCCACACAAATCAAATCCCTCCTCTAGTGCACCAGCACCCGTGCCCTCCCTCCTGCCCCGTGTGCCAGAGGAAGCTGTGGGGTTTGCCCTGGGGTGGGAACACGGCTCCATCTCCCAGCCCTTGGAAAACAACCCACCTCTGCGTTCATCCCTCCAATGGCACCAAATATTCCTTCTCCACAGGGCAGAGTGTTCCCAGCACAGGGAAACACCTTGGCCTTGAGCCCAGCATTGCTGCAGCCGGGCAAGCCGGGGCTGAGCAGGTACCTGCCTCCCCAAATCTGCAGTTATGGATCCAAGACAGACAACGACTTCCCAGCCGCTGCGACCTCACCCGATTAGGGATGCTAAAGTCTGTCCCTGCAGCAGGGACCCGTGGCCATGGAAGCCTTGGGGACACGCCACTCTCCTGGCTGAGCCACCCATCCTGGGGCTGGGGAGAGGGGACACAGACAAGGGCAGGGCTGTCCCTCTGCTCTCCCAGATCCATCCTCTGCAGCTCCCCAGCACACAGAACCCAGCCAAGCTCTAAAGGTACCTGTGCAGCGGTGGCTGCTGCATTTCCCTTCCCCGGCATCGATTACGGTGCGATGCTGAGCGGATACAAATCAATTTGCAGCGATATAAACCTCAGCCAGGTTTGACCCTGGGTGCTCAAGGACAAGAGGATGACCCAGAGCAGCCCCATGGCAGCATCCCACCGGAGCAGGGCCGGCTCCCTCACCGTGCCGGGGCTGTGGCTGGGCTCAGCGGCCGTGCCACGCTTCCCAGGACTGCCGTTCCCGCAGCCACTGTGGGGATGGCTATAAATAGCCCACGTAGCAGCCTGATAGCGGATGCAGCGTGCCCTGGGATCCTTAGGGATGAAAGGCACTAAATAAAGGCAGGGTATTAGCATCCGTTACGAACCACGACGCTGCAAGAGGCATCGCCACGCTGAGAGCCCCGGCTACGCGCCACAGATGCCTCCTTTATGTAGGACGCCGCACGGCAGCTCGCGCCGGCAGCATCTTTGTTTCTGCTGCTCTTGGCAAAGTGTAAGGAAACGGTTAGCGCGGGGCTCACACTGCAGGCAGGGACAGACAGCAGGGACAGGTAGCCCAGAGCAGCCCAGGAGCTGCCACGATGGCCAAGCCGTGGCCACAGGTCCCTTCACAGCACTGGTGGGTCCATCCCCGCTCCCATCTCAGCTGGGAGGAGGCTTTGGGCCACATGTCTTATGCAGCACAGAGGTGCCCTGCAGCAGCCCCCAGCCCCCTCCTCTCAGCTCCCGGTACCCAAAAACCCCCAATCCTCTCCCTGCACCTTTCCATCAATCCCCCACGGCGCAGGCGAGGGTTGACAGCTCCGTCACCGGTCCCCCCCCCCTCCCCCCCCCCCACCTGCCACTGCAGCAAGAAACAGCTCTGGTTAATCAGTGCTCAAGCCTGTTAATTTGTGTTTGCCAGGCAGCGAGGAGAGGAGGGACCCAGGACTGCGACTCCCCATCCATCGCCCTGCTCCAGGGGAGCTCACTGGGGCTTGGGGTCCCAAAGGCTCAGCAAGTCCCAGCCCCATGGCATCAGCAGCCAGCAAGGAGTCTCCACCAAGCCCCCGTGCATCCCCCCTCACTCCAGCCGCTACGACAGCACCTTGATCCCGGGGCCACAGGCACTGGCTGCCTTATCAAGGAAACCAGGGTTAATTATTTCCAGGGAAAAAGCGGCTTCCCCCGCCACTGCAGGGTAGTCCAGTTCTGCCAGGACACCAGCTCCACCACCAACCCACGGGCAAATGGTCAAGCATCACCCATCAAGGTGCGGCAGCGGCAGTCCTGTGGCATTTATTTGCCCCAGGGACACGCTGTGGCTCCTTCCCAAGGTCCCCACACGTCCCAGTCCAGGGGACACAGCACATCACCCCTCGCTGGGGCTCCCCTCCGGGTTTGGGGCTGCCTAAACCTGCTGCAGATGCTCAGCGCAGCACCCAGACGGCAGCACCCATGTGTGTGCAAAGCAGGTGCTCCTGCGTGAGCAAAGTGGGTGCTCAGGCATGAATTAACGGGGCACTCATGCACACACTAACTGGGCACCCATGCCTGAGCTAGATGGGCACTCATGCAAAAATAAATCAGGTGATCACGCGTGGATTAATTGGGCACTCGTGCATAAACGATTTGGGTGCTTCTAGGTGAAATAATTGGGTGCTCATGCTTGATTTCATCAGGTGCTCATGCATGAACTACCTGGGTGCTCAGGCGTGAGTGAAAGGGGTGCTCATGCGTGAGCCAGCTGGGTGCTCATGCATAAATTTTTTGGGTGCTCATGAATTTATCAGGTGCTCATGCATGGACTAATTGGGCATTCATGCGTAAATTCACTGGGCACTCCTGCGTGAACTAAGTGGACACTCATGTGTAAATCAGTGTAATTAGTAGATAACACACTTGTGCATGCACTAATTGGGTACTCTGGTGTGAATGGATCAGGTGCTCATGCATAAATTAATTGGACACTCAGGCATGAACTGATTGGGGGCACATGCACCAATTAATTGGGCACCCATGCATCAGCTATCAGGGTGCTCATGCACAGACCCACGTGTGATCCAGCACAAATTAAGAGAGCACCCATGCATAAAGCAACCGGGTGCTCTATGTAAATTAATTGTGTGCTTGTGTGGGTATTAATTGGGTCTTCATGCGTGAACTTATTGGGTGCTGATGCAGAAATGACTGGGTGCTCATGCATGAGCTGATGGGTCCCTCACGCGTAAAACATCACGGTGCTCCGGGCTGAACCCCGCACACCCTGCAATTTGTGCCCAACACACTCCACCCCTCGCCTCTGCAAAACACATGTTTAAGATTTGTCTGAACATAAATCTGTTACAAACTCCACTTTCAACATCATCACAATGTCAATATTCACCAGTTATGAGTTCCCCTCTCCCTCCCTGCTGAGCAGGCGATGGGGCTCAGCAGCATGAAATGGCTCTGATTTCAATCCTTGCCCCTGCGACCCAGCTTTGGGGGTCACCATCACAGCCTGAACCAACACCCACCACAGAACCAGCCCTTGGTCCCCACAGAGTGACCACAGGGCTCTCCATACAGCAGTCCAAACGGACACACGCTGCAGACTGCACACCCAGCTCCTGCAAACACAGACCCAAGGAGGTCCCATCAGTCAACACAGATGGAGCAGCCCCAGGGCAGGTCACCTGGGGTAAAAGTATTGTAACCGAGCAATTATTACCAATTTCAGGCCTTGTCCCTAAAAAATATGTAATTAAGGGTACGGCAGCAGCTCAAACTGTTGGAGATACCGATGAGCACGGTAGCTGTGGGGGCTTCATCCAGCCCCCAAACGGGTGCTGGGCAACATTCACCTGGTACAGCATGGGCATCTCCCATGGGGAAAGGAAGGTGCCCATGTCAGCACCCACTGCACGCCGGGGCTGTCTGGGACGATCTCCAGCAGCCCAGGGGGTGGGTAGCTTTGTGCAGGCCGGGGTGGGGGGAAGCACCCGCTGGCCCCCGGTGATGTCTGGCACATGGGCATGACACTCCCCCAGCAGTGACCTCTCCCAGCTCTGGCACCAAACCCCTGGCATGGAGCCCAGTGGGAGGGGGGAAGGGGTGAAACACCCCCCAGGCTGCTGTGGGCTCAGTCCTCCCCTGGGACCATCCATCACCCCATCTTGGAGCACCTCAGAGCTCACCCAGGTCCCCATTTGATGACGGTAATTTTTAAGATACGCCACGCGTCAGCACTTTGGATATTTGGGTTATTTGGCCCTGACGACTCGGTCTCATTAAAATTCAGGTTTAACTAGATAACCAGTGTTCTGGTTAAACATTAGAGAGCACCCGTCCTCCTGCCTCCTGCCCTCCACCAGGGCTCAGCCCCAGCTCCGGGGGCTCCTGGGCCGGCACAGGGCTAGCGTGGGGGAAGCAGGGTTAAAGCATGACCCCAGCAAAACCCGGCTGCAGCCCTGGGGTCCAACATACCATGGAAACAACCGCCGCAAGAGCCTGCCCCATGACATTTTCTTTTGCTCCCAGCGATGACCAGCAGCAGCTTGCCCAAACCACCGTGTCCCCATCACATTCCCATGCACCCCAGTTATGCCCAGTCCCCACATCACCAATGCTGTCCCCGTGCCGGGGTCATCCCCATGCAGGTATCCATCCCTGCAACATCCCATTGCAAAGTGATGCCAGAGCAGCCTCACCATGTGGGCACCAACACAACCAGAGCTTCCCACCTGTCGGAGCGAGACATCCCCAGCCCAGCTCGCCCATCTCCCTGCGTACTTGCCCAATTTGGCTCCTCTCCCCAGCAGACACAGACATCGCCAGCATCACGGCGGGGACGGCGGGCCCGGGAGCCTCCAAGACGTTCGGAACACAAGCCCGACAGTGTTATTGGTGTCATTTGTTACTGCTGAGATACGAAGCAATATGCAGAAAGAACTGCATGTGCATTTGGCACTCTTCTCGCTGGCGGTTGCCATTAGTGGTCTGTCTTGCTCCCAGACTGGATAAACAGGTCCACGAGCAGCTCTGTTCTCATCTCCCCCGGGGCTGGTACCAACAGGAAAGCCAATATGCAGTTAAAATCCTTTTTAGACTTTATTAAATATTTAAGGGCCCGACATTAGGCTTTGGAAATTGGGTTCAGGGAAAAAGCAGCAGCCGCTCTTTGCAGCAGAGGAAGGGCAAAGGACAGTGCCTTCGTTTGGAAGTTAATGAATCGGACTGAAACACAACCGCAGG
>NW_010329925.1:9201-9654 GCF_000700745.2 Antrostomus carolinensis
TCACCCCGCCTCCCCCAGGAGCCGACACAGCGATGCCAACTGCGGGTCAGAGCATCCCCGGTGCTGCCGGGAGCAGGGACAGAGCAGCCCCCAGGCCCTGGCCATGCAGGGTACAGCTGTGTCCTGCCCCCCTGCTCAATCCTCCCCTTGACTACGGGGATTCCAGCATGGCCTGGCACTCCAAGGTGCTGGTCCCAACCCATCCCCAGTTCCTGCCCTGAGCAGTGGAGAAAATTCTCCTCCAGACCCAGGGTGGGCAGGGGAGGGGACGTTGCTATGACTCAGCCACCAGACCCTGGAGCCAAGGGAAGGTCAGGAGGACACTGAAGGGCAAAGCCTCGCTGGCAGCGGGGCCACCTCTGCCCCCTCCCCATCTCACCCACAGGGATGGGGCCGCACCAAGGGCTGCCAAAGAGGAAGGTGCTGGAGGCACCCAACACCATGACGTGTGCC
>NW_010329925.1:9733-10576 GCF_000700745.2 Antrostomus carolinensis
GGGCCTGGCCATCGATCAGGAGATGCTGGATGAACACGGGCAGAATAAACACAGGCAGCCCTCCTTCCATGTAGAAACCAAAAATGTGCCTTGATGGGACAAGAACATGCAGAAGATATGGGGAGTGAACCCTGTGCCGGCACTGCCGGGCTGGGGAACTTGCAGCAGTGGCCACCAAGGAACCACAGCGGTGGTCATCATGTCCTGGGCTGAGCACCCCGCAGCCACCCCTGCCCTCGCACAGGGCATGGACCCTGGCTTCCTTTCCCATCCAGCTCCCTAGAAGACCTGGAAAGCTGAGGAGAGCAGGGAGGAACAAAGCGACCCCACAAATGTCACCCCGATAACAGAGCGAGCTCCTTCCTGAACCAGCCGCTTCCTTTGATGCCTTCAGAGCTTCTTGTTTCACAACCTTAATTATAGCGGCAGCAGCAAAGGTCAGGAGAGTGGTTAAGCAGATCCATTAACATGTCAGGGGATAAATGAAATGTGATTCTTCTGATGCCGGAGCAGCGGCAGGCAGCGGCTGGCAGGCATGGCTGCTCCGCTCTGCCGCAGAGGGAGCCCAAGGGGCCCTTGGTCACGTCTTCCCCTTCCCACCTTGGCATTACAAGCACCTCCCATGGACCACAGGCACACCCCAAAACTTGCTTCTGATACCCCAAAACTTGCTTCACTTTCCTACAGAGCATCAGGTCCATCTGCACCCAGAATATCCAAATGTGAGATTTGCTGGGAGCAGGTTGGGGTCTCCCTGGGGAAGGAGCTGGAGATGTCCTCCAGACCACCACAGCCTTCCATCGAGCTCGCAGTGAACCTGCACCACAGCTGCCACCTTCATGG
>NW_010329925.1:10626-10978 GCF_000700745.2 Antrostomus carolinensis
TGTGGCTGCAGTAAAAACAAGTCCCAAACAAAAGCCAGCCCCAAGCATCCCTCTGGCACATCCTGCCCATCGCCTTCTGTCCTGCCCATCGCCTTCTCTCAGGGCTCCCTGCCTGGCACAGGACAGCAGACCCACTCTGCTCCCCTCTCCCCAGCACATCTCCAGGGTGCTTGGGCAGGTGCCTTCCTCCCTCTTTCAAAAATTCCCTTTTGGGCTCCTACAAACCCTATTAGACACTGTGAGTGCTTGGAGCAGGCAGGCTCGCCGGGTCACCCAGCCAGCAGCAGCCCAGCCCCAGCTCTACACACCAGGCACACACCCGCCTCGGCATCCTGGTGGGATCCTGCCCGTG
>NW_010329925.1:11010-15702 GCF_000700745.2 Antrostomus carolinensis
GGGGCTCCAGAGGGGAGTGCAGTCAGCTGCCAGACACAGGCAGGGAGCGGCGTTTCAGGGCTCTGTGCTCTGGGTGTTTCACCCATCACTTGCCACCGCGGGATAACGGGTGTGTAACCGCCTGGCCAGCTTACCCCGCTTTCTGCTGGATGAGCAATGGGAGGGATTTCAACACGAACCAACCTGGCAGAGAAACTCAGCACCCGGGGCCAAACATTTTGGAGGCTAAAAATAAACCTGCAGTAGGGAGCCACCGAGGTCCCTCCTTTGCTCAGCCTGTCCCTCTGCTCCCATCCACCACCCCAGACACGTGTCCCCAGCACCACAGTGGCACGATGGAGCAAAGCCCCAACCTGGTGCCCCCAGGGAGGAACCAACCCCTTTTCCTGGCTGAAAAGTTCTCAAATTGGAGAATTTTCTTTCCTTTTCTACAGAATTCAACCCGCCACCACGTACCCCCGTAACTACAAATCAATATGTTTGTAGTTTGCTCTTAAACTAATGCCCACTAATTCAATGCACTACTGACAAGCAACAGAGCCAATTTTGTGGCTTATTGTAAAAGAGCAGAAAATGACGATGCCAGAGTTGAGTTAAAAATCCACAAAACAGATCACAGTGGGTAGGATACGGTTCTTGGAAAAAGAGCATCTTCCCCTCCCCGCACCCACTCCACAGCCTGGGCCTGCCAGCACTGTGGGTGTTGTTTTGGCACCCTCGCCACGGCTCCTACGCCTTCACCAGAGCCTCACCACGGCCTCTGGAGCTCCAGGACCACCATCCCAATCCTGTGCCTGGTCCTGGCAGCGATGCTGCTGCACCTACACGGCTCCAAGCGTGCCAGTTTGCATGGCTGTTGCAGCTGGCATGAAACAAAAATAGAGTTTTAATAGTTCTGGACATGGGAAATAGCTTGGAAAAGCAAACCCTGAAATGCAATCCACCCCAAAATGACTAAAAAAACATAATCTCTTCTGAAACAACCTCCAATTTTTAAGCCTGTTTCATGATTTTAAGGGTTGCCAATGTGGCTGGGCTGGCCTGGGAACGCCGCTGCAAACAGGGATGCTCAGCACTGCATTTCTCTACCAATTTCTCTACCAGGAGTCCACACCGAGCTATTTCCACCCACATATTCTTCACCCACAACTGCACATGTGCACTTTATACAACTTCATGCAACCAGGACCTTCATAAATCTCCAGCTTAGCAGAACCCTTTGACTGTGGCCCCGCAAGGCTCTTAAGCACAATCCCAAATCCCACCGTGGCTCTGAGCCGCAAGCACCTGGCTCAAGTTAAGTCCAGGCTTAAATCCCTGCTGAAGAGGGGCCAGCAGATGTGATCCAGGGAGGACAGTCATTCCTTCGAGTCTCAGGCATTATCACCTCCTGGGACAAAACATATAGAGGCCAAAACTGCATCTCTGAGCTACCTCAAGCATCGGGATGATTAATAAATTAATGATTATAAAGCACTTTAAGAGCTTTTGGAGGAAAGGCTCTATGGAAGTACAAAAAAAATACATAATTTATTATTCATTATTATTATTATCACTCAGCATTGGCTTCTCCCAAATGCTCCTATATGGCACCAGCCTGGCCTCTCCAGAAGGTTAAATCCTCGTCCCACAGCCAGGCTCTCCCCACCAGTGCCTGGCAGATGGGTGAGCTTGGCACTGCCAGATTCCTGGGCACTCAGGTGCCCGGAGATGCTGAAAGGCACATGGTGATGGGTCCAAATCAACAGGACTTGGGCAGCCAGCACTTTGAAGAAGCCCTCAGGTGTCCTTCTGCGCCTTTAGGTGTCCAAGCACCATTAAAATCTGGCCCCCAGCACCATAAGTCAGGAGAGAAGCCAAAAGACAAGGTTTCCAGGCTCCTGCTCTTCCATGTCTGGTTACCAGCAGGACCCAGGACAACCTGCTGTGAATTCCTGCACAGAAATAATCCTCACATCTCATGGAGGCCACTGACAGCAACCCTGCAGCATCCTCAGCACAACCACCATGCCTGTGCCTGCCCTGGCATGTCAGCGGTCCCACGCTCCTCTCCCAGTTGCTCCCACCAACCGCTTGCCCCAAGATTGCTGCTACCAAGACACAGCCAGAGAAACGCCAAAAATAGGAGATGGAGAGACCAGAGGAGACAGGGAAGAGTGGCTGGGGGATGCAAGAAGCCACCAAGGCACGTGGCACGGGCTGCGAGTCCTCTGTAGTCCCACAGATGTGATAAATCAGCAGAAAAGCCGCGTAGGGTTGGGAGAGGGGGTGAAGTCTCCCCGTCCCACAGATCCTGCAGAACCAAGAAGGAGCTTTTTATTTGTTTCGTTTTGTTTGGAAATTGCACAAGCAGAAAATGATGCAACGGAAGGAAAGCTCATCATGGGAAAAGTCCTTCATGTATGGCAGCGATGGCTCACACTGCCACAGGAGTGACACAGGAACCTCCCTTGGACAGAAGCAAGTCCCCTCATTAGCCAGTTATGGGCTCCTGGAGACATCTCCCCAGATGTGGGGTAACAGGAACAGCAGGAACAGCACCACGCACGAGGCAGGGCCAGTGCCCGCTTGGTAACGTGGCAGCCAGCACGTGGACAGGACAGTCACACACCAGAGATGCTCTTCAAAGGATGGCCATCGCCAGAACGACACCAAAATACCACAGTGCTGAGGAGTAAAACCTCCTCCACGCTGACCCCCAGAAATGGTTGGGTATCCCATGGATTTGTGGGTATGACTATTCCCTGCTCGAGCTGGTTCACCAGCCATGGCACAGGGGTCTGGATCAGTCACTCCCACGGTGCTCAGTGCAACCCTGCGCTCCTACCTGCATCTCCTCTGCCTGGGTTCCCCGAAACACAGAAGGAAATTAATTATCTTTCCAATCTCCCAAGGTCTGAAGATAAACCAGAGGCTCTCAGACGTGCCTGGGAGGGCCCTGTGAAGCGCTTCGCCAGGCAATGGAACGCACACTCGCCTTGACAGCTGCAGAAGAGGGGCAGAAACACTCAGCAAAAGTAATTAATCCAAGAGACGAGAGGTGGAACGAGCAGAGATCAACAAACTGAGCCTGGCATTAGCAACGGCTCTCCCTGACAGGCACCGCACCGCTGGCCGCATGCTGCCGGGGCAGGTTGGGATGCTGCAGCTGGCTCTGGCCACGTGCTGCCCCATGGCACAGCTGCCCGGGTGCTGCTGCCTCACCTGCATGGGCACCTGGGTCTGGCACCTCAAAAAAGAGGTGGCAAGAGGCTTGGCGTGGGCAGACAAAACGCCAGGCAGGCCAGGAACTCATTGAGAGAGCGACGAGAGGATGGGAATCTTTTTTGGAAGAGATGTGGGGGAGAGGAGAGGGCACCTGAGAGAGAGGAGCAGAAAGTTGGGAATGAAGAGATTCAAAATGCAACAACCCTCTACTGTCCTTATCCAGCAAAAGACACATCCCTGTGCCCACAGACAATGGTTTCACCAGCACTTTGTTTGTTTGGCATCGCTGCCCATGTGCCCCATCGGGGTCAGCACCTTCCCCACACAGAGCCACCCCAGGGGTGCAGAAAGCCCAGAACGCAGGAGATCACCAGCAGACAAGGCTGCCAGGGCTGGATCTTCCCACATCTTGGATCATCGTGGTGGGCAACTGCAGCACGGCAATAACCGTACCTGGCCCAGAGGGGCTGCACCCACCGTGGGTCACAGCTGCAGTGATGACACCAAAACGTGGGGTTCAGCTCCAGCTCCAGCCGGGGTCTGTGCCCAGCCAGCACTGCCACGTTCTCGCTATTTCTTCTCCCCGAGCCACTTTGAGGAAGCCCAGACAGGTTACCCCAACCTCTCCTCCCACCACTCACGGGCTGGCTATGCAGATGTGTTCCCCACAACCTGCTCCCCTCCCGCCTGCTCCCGGCTGTGCCACGGCGAGAGATCAAGCCGGCGTGTAGGGTTGTGCAATGCACCAGTATTGCCTCTTCTCCATATGGGAGAACTTGCTGCATCCTAATCTATTGCCTTTTTGGGTAAGCGCTGCCGGGGGACTGCAGCAATGACAGCGGGGAGAGCTGGCGGGGCTGCTACACGGTAGCAGTTCTCTGGGGAAGTGAAGGGGGAATATTTCCAACCTGCAAGCGAAGAGGCAAACTTGAACCACCAAAGCTTTTGTTTCCTTTGTGCATCCTTCAGAAAAAAAAATAAAATAAAAAAAAAAAAGGATGTTTTTTAAAAGCTAAAACTGGATGGCTCAGGCACCAGCCACGTTAAGAAGATTACAGCCGAGGTTCAGATGAGAAAGCCACTCGCTTAGAAAATCAGGTTATTAAACTGATACAGAGACACTCAGAGAAAAATACTGAACTCTCTGGGGTCAGGTTCTTCTCTCCACTTCTGAGCATCGTAACAAAAGAAACCCCTCCAAGTAATGCACCCAAACTTTGAGAGCCACCCAGGCGGGTTGAGAGCAGCAGCCAGGGGAGGACAATCACCACGGCCGGTCCCTGGGTACCGGTGGCAGCGGAACTCCCGGGAGAAAGGATGCTCGGAACAGGGGCTGGGGGGGGGTCTGGGAAAAGGAAGGTGCAGGATACGGCCCTTGTCCCACCGTTACTGAAAGGTTGGAAATAGGACATGGGGAATTGTTTTTCTAAGAAAAAACGATTTTTCTTACAGAAACAGTTTTTCTTAGGACGATTTCCCGGCCCC
>NW_010329926.1:0-1524 GCF_000700745.2 Antrostomus carolinensis
GGCATCCCTGGAAGAGAGCTTCCGCAAATTTGCCATCTATGGTGACACCAAGGCTACGGGACAAGAAATGAACGGGAAGAACTGGTCCAAGTTGTGCAAAGACTGCAAAATCACCGACGGCAAACACGTCACTAACACCGACGTGGACATTGTCTTCTCCAAGGTGAAGTAAGTGACTCAGCTTTTTGGGGTCTCCAGCTGCTCAGAGGGTGGGGGTGTCCTTGTGGTGTGGGCAATGGTCCCCAGGGAGGTGTGGTGGTCCCCAGGGAGGGGTGGTGCCCAGCTGTGTGCCCGAGCCATCCAGGGAGCAGCTGGTGCTGCCCTGTGGTGTCCGGCCTTCAGGGGGTTGGTGTGGCAGCTTTTACAAGACCTGATAGTTAATTAATCCAAATTTTAGTGGGGTGGGAGGCTTAGATTTTGGTGCAGAGGCTGTGTCCCTGCTCCTGCACCCAGGCATCGGGGTGGGACCAATTCCACCAGGTTCCCATCCAAGAAGAAGGTGCTGCAAGGAGCAGAGGAGAGTGCTCAGGGGCGTCCTGTGTGACGTGGCACAGCCCACCCCTGGGCCTGGCCAGCCCACACCTGAGCTTGGGGAGGACTCTTTGCTGCTCCTCAGAGGTCACAGGGGCAGCTGAAGAGCTAAAGGCACCTGGGGCTGCTTTTGGGGTCCCCAAGGACATGGTGACGCCCAATGCTCTGCACCAGGGTGCAGGAGCAAGGATGGGTGGAGAACCTTCTCCCTTTGTCTGGGCATCCCCTTGTTCTCTGGTGGGGCCAGGAGGGTCTGAGCACCAGGGGGGCTTGGTGTGTAAGAGGGTGGGTCACTGTGCTGCCCCAGAGATGAGGAATACGTGGCTCGTAGGAGCTGCTCTGTGCGGGTCCTTCTGAGTTGGAGCAGAGAAGGGTGGCTGCCTGCTGGGGGACAGAGGGTGCTGGGCCTCCTGGGCAGGCTGGGAGCAGTGGGAATGGATGTGTGTCCCCTCCTGCCACCGGCACCCAAGTCCCAAGGCACTTCCACGCAGGGGTGAGATTTTTGGCACCAGGGACTATAGCTGCACGTGGCTGCAAAGCTCCTGGAGCTCAGCACCGACGTGCTCAGCCCCATTCAGCCGGGATTGCTGTGGCCGTAGCTGTGTTTTGGAGATGGGGGAGGGGCCCAAGGCTGGTGGAGGACAAAGCTGGGGTCTCCCCGCTGCGGCTCATCCCGCTGCAGCCCAGTTCAAAGGCACAACCTTCAAACTGCCTGAGTTTTGTGCTTGCAGAGCAAAGACAGCCCGTGTCATCAACTACGAGGAGTTCAAGAAGGCGCTGGAGGAGCTGGCCCCCAAGAGATTTAAGGACAAGAGCAAAGAGGAGGCGTACGAAGCCATCTGCCAGCTGGTGGCAGGGAAGGAGCCTGCTAACGTGGGCGTCACAGTGAGTGATGAGGAGGGATGGTTGGGAGGAGAGGATGGAGCTCTACCTGCAGCACTAATGCTTCCCAGGGGACCCCATGGCCATGGGTGGGCTGGGGATTGCACAGGT
>NW_010329926.1:1550-1908 GCF_000700745.2 Antrostomus carolinensis
CAGGGTCCTCGGTGGGTGTTGGGAGCTTGGATGGGGCAAAGGATGAAGAGGATGGGGCAAAGGATGTTCTTGACTCCCATGTCCCATCTCCCCACTGCAGAAAGCCAACACGGTGGGGGCTGTGGAGAGGCTGACAGACACCTCCAAGTACACGGGTTCCCACAAGGAACGCTTCGACGAGAGCGGGAAGGGCAAGGGCAAGAGCGGGCGGGAGGACATCGTGGACAACAGCGGCTACGTCAGTGCCTACAAGAACGCGGGCACCTATGACGCCAAAGTGAAAAAGTAGGGAGGGTGCCCGTGGCACCCACCGCCCCGGTCCCCGCGCCCTGGCCGCGGGGGCGGGGCGGCCCGCCCG
>NW_010329926.1:2034-2353 GCF_000700745.2 Antrostomus carolinensis
CCCCAGCCCCTCCTGTCCTCCTATGCTGTCCCCCCCAGCCCACCATCCCTGCCAGCCCCCACCGTACTAACAGCACTGCTCCTCAGGGCTCCCCTGCCCCTCTGGCACCCAGACCTTCCCTACCTCAGCCCCAGCTTTTGGGGTGCCCTCCCTGCCAGTCCCACCGGGGCCCACAGCCGGTCTTCCCTGCAGACCTCCCGAGGACCTGCCTTAACCCCACACCAGTAACACCACAGCTGCCTCCTTCCTCCCCACGGGGCTGCCCACCTTGCCTGGCACCACAGCTCAGACCTGCCGTGCCCTTAGCGCCGGTGCTGCC
>NW_010329927.1:0-12099 GCF_000700745.2 Antrostomus carolinensis
GTCCTTGTGCGACAGCGGTGAGGACGTGCGGTTTTCTCCTTGTTAGGGCTCTCTGTAATCTCAGGTAGGTGTTCCTGCTCCGGCAGGGCGACTGGACTAGAGGATCCTTCGAGGTCCCTTCCAATCCCCAACATTCTGTGATTCTGTGATTCTTCTGCTTGGTGGTGTTAAAGGCTCTTCCCTCCCCGAAGCAGGCTCATAAATTGGCGTCCTGTTCCCGAGCGGGCTAGATGGACTGGTTGCCGGTGCTGACTTGGCTGGGCTGCCAAGGAAATTTTCCTTACTACCAAGGAAATTTTACTTACTACTAAGAAAATCAGTTGCAGTGGTCTCTTCTTGCTGTGGTAGTCTTGCCTATGAAATGTCTCGCCAGGGCTATCCTGCTTATTACACATATATGCAGACAACCAGTGGAAAATCCTATTGTTGCCTCCCTGGTTTTCAGCAAACTAGAAGAGCTTATTTGTCTTACAGTAATGATGTTTGATATTCTTGGGGTTTGAGCACAAGAATTCTTTTAGTGTTATAGCTAAGCCTGTTGGTATTCATTAGTGCAGCATGTTAGTAATTTCTTTACTTACTTTCATTGTCGACCATGGCATTTGCCAGTCAAAAAGAGCACAGATAGGCCTAGTTGGGAGGCAAGCAGGAATTACCTTTAAGGCCTATTCTTTACATTTTCATTTGGCTCTTGAATGCTTACAACTGACTGGAGCTTATAGCTGAACTTAATCTTGTAGCAGTCTTGAGGAAAAAATGGCAGACGTGCATAGTTGTGTGCACCAGGAACATTTATTTCTCTTGATGACAGGATTTGCATCATGCTTAACGTGCTTTTCACCCTGCTAGATGGTGCCATCTGCAGGTCTTGTTCCCATGACTTCAGTGCAAGTAGTCATTTCAGAAAGAAGGAAGGAAATATAAATTGAATTGCCTGTGCTGGACAAAGCTTGTTTTGTATTGAATGTGAACATTTTATTAATGTAATACTTAAGAACAGAATAAGTGAGATTACAGTTTTACACAGATGTGTTTAAGTTTATTTGATTGTTATGTACAGAACCTGCATGTAACAGTGTAAACAATGTGTGATTTAATGTCAATTAATGTGTGTGTGGTTATTTGTATCTTAGCAAAATATTTCTATCCTGTCCTGCATTGAGGACTCTTGACATTGTGAATCTTTGCTTGAACTGAGCAGCTCATCCATGTGAATTCATTGCAGGGTGAAAATTAACTTTAAACAGTTTCAAAAATAGTAAAGAGGAACATTTCAGTGGATTTCAACATTGAATTGTCCATTCAGTATTTGGACAAAACAGCTTTAAAAAAACCCAAACCAACTCTTTCAGAGTTGTCTTTTTTTACTGTATGGAATTGTAAGTGTTTTGATTTATCAGGTGCTATCAGTAGGTTTGTGCAACAGTCTATGTAGGACAGCAGAATTTTTTGTCTTGTACCTAAAGTAGCAATAACAGTATTTGAAGAAAAAGTAGCCATTTGGGAACAAAAAAACCCCAAAAAAACAAAAAAATCCATGGTGTTAATGAAATCTCTGCACCTACTGACTCCAGAGTGTTAATTGTAATTATATATTAACTGTAATGCGACCTTGTACCAATGGAACAGCTGTTTATTGACAAACCTTTGCTTTGAAAACATAGGTGCAGTTCACCATGTGGCCCACGGAAAGTTAATTTGAATTTGCCTGTTATGTGTAATTTAAGTTTGGGGGTAGGTAAGGGGTTTTTCCCTGTGTTAGAGCTTCTTTTGAGTTTGTTTGTTTGTTTACGTCCATTTTTCTTTAACCCCTTGCAGCCTATACCGATTTACAGTCAGTGTTTTGATTTGCAGCCTGTGTTCAGTTTTTGTCCTGTTTCACATTCTTAAAAGCCTAGAATGCATATCTAGCATTAGTTTAGTGAGTTTGGTTGGATTTTGCTGAACAGAACTACTGGATAATTTTTTAAGAAAAGACATGTAGTACTTTCTAAACATTTAGATACAAGATGAATAAATTCTGAAATCTCCCTCATACAGGATGTTACCAAGCTGACGCCTCTGTCGCCAGAAGTCATCAGCAGACAAGCAACAATTAATATAGGTAAAAAACTTCTGAAAAAGAGGGGTGCATTAATGTGACTCTGGTCCTCATGCAGTAGCATACGGTACCTATGTGAGAACACTTTTAAGAAGTACTTAGTGAAACAAACAGTAATATAGATATAGTGGGGTTCTTATACATTTTATGAAGGTGCAGGAAGAGACTTGTCGAACCCTTTTAACTTGAAAAGCACCAATTTTACTTCAAGAACACTGTTGAATGAAGTGGAGAATAGTTGCTAAAGCAAAGTTTATTTTACCTTAAAAATAAGCATTGAAATGAGTTCCATGAAAACACAAAGATCTGTCCGTTGGGAGCTCAATTTAGGATCTTGTTTGTTTAAACAAAAATGATGATGAAACCCATACATGCTTCTGATGGGACCTCTGGACTTACTAGCTACGGAGAGTTTGGGGTAATTATGTGTTGTTAGTAATGGAACATTGCATGAAATTAAACAATGGTTTATTGACAAATATTTGCTTTTAAAACTTAGGTACAATTGGCCATGTAGCCCATGGGAAGTCGACAGTAGTCAAAGCCATATCTGGAGTTCATACTGTCAGGTTTAAAAATGAACTGGAAAGAAATATCACGATCAAGCTGGGTTATGCCAATGCAAAGGTGAGTCACTACTGTAAATCTAGCAAATATGTTGCTCGTGTATTTCACTGTGGATTTAAGCTTAGGAGTAACTAACCCTTGATGAATTAAACTTTTTCTCAATTTTAAAAAATTTTTTACAGATTTACAAGCTGGATGACCCAAGCTGTTCCCGGCCAGAGTGCTACCGATCCTGTGGAAGTAGCACCCCAGATGAGTTCCCTACAGATATTCCTGGCACCAAAGGGAACTTTAAACTAGTCAGGTAACTACTGTAAAGTAAATGGTATAAATTGTGTTTGCTTCCTTTTACATAACTGAAAGTAGTCAGGATTGAGCTGCAAGCTCAATGAACAGACCACATGCTCTTAGATGCTGGGTACACCTGATCTAAGGTCTCATCTGAACTGCCTTGTTTTTATTAGTTGTGATGCACAGTCCATGGTAGAGCACAACTGTGTCTTCTGTCCTCGGGTATTTGCAGGACTCTGAAGTGGATTTTTTCTGCTATTAACACAAGTGCATTTTAAAGCCACTAGAATGAGAGCTGATGTGGAGCTCACAAACACATCTTTAAAATGATTTTCTGGAGGGTGACCTTTGTTAAACTTTTTCTTCCTGAAGTCAGAAAAGTTTTCAAAGTTCTCAGGGTGAATATGTGAAAGCCTGATGCTTAATGTGAGCTCAGGGCTCTCACTGGAGGCCAAGTGTCCTTTATTTATTTCATTTCTAAGAGAGCACAGCGTGGTTGTTCCGCACGCACAGTAATCGCAGCAGCTGTTACCTGGGTCTTCAGAGGCATCGCTGAAATGGGAGTGGTCACAAAGGCTGTTGTGCGACAAGTGTCCTAGTTCGTGCTTATGTATAAAATACAGGTAGTGCTGTAATCACCTATTTCCTGCCTTTCCTCAGATTCCCAGTAAAACACTTGTTCCACCAGTAACCTCTCTTGGAGGGTGACAGTCATGCAGCTATTGTTAAACTGTTGGTTAAAAGATTTGGATTCTTTATCTTACCGTTTATTTGCTTTTAGCAGATTTTTGACATTGTCAGCAAAGAAGCAAGTTAGTCCTTTGCTTTTTGGTGGCATGCTGCTGGGAAAAAAGGATTCCTCACTGTATAGGTTCAGGCAAGAGTGTAGTGAATTGACTATTATGGTCTGCACAATAAAATCATAAGGTTGGAACTAAGAGCTGTAGCATTGTCTCTGTAGATAAATCTTTGAAGTGAAGTGCAATTATAACTGCGTAATTAAAGACATAATTTTCTAAAAGTGGAGAACGGGAGATGTCGTTTAAAAGAGATAAGAGAAATCCTGTGTAGTGTTTGTTGTTGTGTTTGTTTTGTTTTTATTCTGGTGCATTTAAATCGAGTCTAGTTTACAAGTAAGTTTGTGAAATATTCAAGCAGTACCTAATATGGATACATGGCATTGAAATCTTAAAACTCAGAAGTATTCAGTAGCTGTTCAGTATTCTTTGTGTTCTTTTAGAACTTTTTTGAAAAATTACTTCTTAGCATCTGTCCTGAAATGTTTGTCCATCTGTCTGTTTTAAGGGTGCTTTTAACTTTTGTGTCTGGGTAGCCACTCACATAAATCAATCAAAGAAATTGTTGCCAAGTGGTTTTTGGACTTCTTTTTAACCTTCTTCTACAACAGGCATGTCTCTTTTGTGGATTGTCCTGGCCATGATATTTTGATGGCTACTATGTTGAACGGTGCAGCAGTAATGGATGCAGCTTTACTGTTGATAGGTAATGTTGGCTACACAAAAGTAGAGCACTGGTTTTTAATACAATGAAGCAACTTTATATGGGTTTTAAATTTTATTGGGGTGGGCAATTAAAACAAGTGAATGCTTTTGAGATGTGTTTAAGAAAATAAAGTGTTGCTACAATGAAAATGTACCCTAAGAAGCTGTTTTTTCTAATCATCACTGTATATACTCACCAGTCTGGTAGCTGGCCCAATTGATAGGAGGTTAGTTAGGTAAGATGAAACCTTGTAGTGGTATAGTACTGTAAAATTTATATCGTTTTATGGAAATATGTTAGCTTACAGGTACATTTTGAGCTTCAGTTTGATTTAAATACGTAGCTTTAGCTATACAGGAGAGTCCACAAACATCAGTACAAACAGTAAACCCCGATGAATATGGACAAAATCAAGGTACAGGAGACTTATCTTGATTTAGACAATTTTTGATCTGTTTTGCAAACAATGGGAAGTCAGTAAAACTAACTTTTATATGTCTATAGAACAATTTAGTGCTCTACAGCGATGAATAGCTATTATGTTACCTGCATAGGGCATGTCAACAAACTAGAACAACAGCTTCAGATATTGTAGTTTAAATAGTCTGAGATAGCTGATAAGCTGTCATTTCTCCTGCCTGTTTAGATCTAGAAAATGTGATAGACCAAAATTCGAGTGAGATTAGCCACCATAATGGCACATCAGGCCAAAGTTGACTTCTTTGGTGGCTGAAATCCAAAGTATACTGATAACTGCCCTATTCACATGCTTCATGTATTTACTGTATGTTACAGAGTTTGGGAATCTTGGCATTTTTACGGCTTTGGTGACAAGAAAAACATAATATTTTAAGATATTTCTTGAAAGGTGCATTATCCACTATGCTACAGTCAGTACTGAGATGTCTAAAGTCCTAAAGAAGGGAGTAAGTCAAGTAGACTGTGAATTAGATAGAAGTTAGCCGTGAATTTATTTGGAAATTTTAAGTGTGTGTTTGTTGGGAGCACGTAGAATGGGGGAACCACTCTGGCAGCCTTCCATCTGTCATGTATTGTGTGGATGCTAAAGCCAGCAGTTCTGGGGAGGTGTAGGTGCTTATTAACTTGGGTGTTTCACATGGAGCTTACTGAGAGCTGTTGGTCTTTTTTATAAAGATACAATGGGAAGTAGATGTCCTAACTGTAGGAGTTTTGTCTGTCTTTATAGTTTCTATATTGCAGTCACTTTTCTTCTTTCAGCTGGTAATGAGTCATGCCCTCAACCCCAGACCTCAGAACATCTAGCTGCTATAGAAATCATGAAACTGAAACACATTTTGATTCTACAGAATAAGATTGATTTGGTGAAGGAGAGCCAGGCTAAAGAACAGTATGAACAGATTCTTGCATTTGTGCAAGGTAAGTTTTCAACAGCAGAAATCCAGTTAGTGGTGGAAATTCTTCTGTGTTGGGACATAGACATAGTGCTTTTCTGTATGTTTATAGAAAAGCTGCTGCTCTTACTTAGACAACGCTGGTCTACACAGTCTGATAATCTAAAAATAGACCTTTGGAGTTGTGCTTCTTACCTGTTTCTGACTGCTTATGTACAGTGGTTTTATGGCTGTTTGTTGTAGTTCTTGATGTAAAACTAAAAGCAATAGCTGGTGCCTAGTAGCTTTCACTGAATTTATGGCTTCTTCTTGGTGTTATCTCTTCTTGGATTGTTTCTTTGCTAGAGACTGTACGGTGATTTTAATGCATTGCAGGAGAGAATGAAGCAGTACTTGTTAGGGGCACTTTGTAGGTATAAATATGGGAGTTCTAATTGGAAAAGATTGGTCTTTCATCTCTCTCATCCTACTATGTCCATACAGTTCTGCTCAACTTTAGCCCAGTGCTTTGAGTTTCATCTTTTCAAGGAGCTTTCACTGTTTTCCCTGCTTATCTGCTTTAGCTGGGGTATGTGAGAAGCTGCAGAGCTAGACGGTCACCGTCAGAAGTAGCCAGTGCGTCTGGTTGGGTTTTTTAGGGGGGATTTTTGATGGGGGTTTGTGTGGGTTTTGTTGTTATTGTTTTGGGGGTTTTTTTAGTTCAGAATTACTGCCTTGCCTAAGCTGTTCATAAAAGCTATGTCAGAGTGGCTTGATGTGTAAATTTAGAGTTCTTTGTGAGAACTGGAGATACCACAAGAAACATAGGTATAATTAAAATAGTAATATTTAACAAGCCTCAATAACTAAATAAATCCTTCCATAAAATTAGGATTTTTCTAAAATATGTATTTATATTGCAGAACTTAGATCATTAAATTTATAGGAATTTTAATTAATCATAGTGAAATCTGACTGTAAAATTAATACAAGTGTATCAAATACTGAGATATCTGATCTGTCTGAGGAAATTATCTTATGAATATTTCTAATCACGGTATAAGAAGTGAATTCTCCCTGAGAGCAGAAGCTTTATCTTGCACAATCTTCAGAGAGCGACTGTGAAGCTCTTCAGTAGGCTGTTATCCAGGCAACGTGACTGCCTCAGGGTAGGACTGGCTGATTTGAGCTAAAATGTTGAAGGGAGGGGTAAATGCTCTGATATTCACTGCTTTGGGAAATACATATAAAATGTGCCTTGAAATTAATTATTATTTTTAACAATGACAGAACACTTGGTCTTGTTGTTGTAAATACTATATTAAGGTTTAATGTCGAACTTGGATTTTGTTTTAGGTACAGTTGCAGAAGGAGCTCCAATAATTCCGATCTCAGCACAGCTGAAATACAACATTGAGGTAGTTTGCGAGTATATAGTGAAGAAAATCCCAGTCCCTTTGCGAGACTTCACATCTGAACCAAGGCTTATTGGTATGTAAGTGCTTAGGTCTGGAGTTTTGTGGCTAGCCATTTATTACAGTTATCTATATTTGGAATAGCATGTTGCTGAATGCTCTAAAGAGGTAGGTTTAAAAGCAGCATTTAGTGCACTCTTATTTTAAAACTTGCATATTTTCTGAGAGCTGTATCATTTGTTCATAGTTAATTACTATTAAATCTATTTGAGGTAATTGCTAGTTTTTGTGTATGTTGTACGTGTGTGACAGCACTAAAATGCAATAAAGATGAGAAAGTTATCTGTGTCTTAAAACATTGCTTTAGTTGCTATGAATTTAAGTTTGATTTAACCAAGTACTGACACACTGTTGAATTTGAAAATTAAATTATCTCCATGAAAATCTTACAGGTAGCCTGGTTAGATTTTCTGTGTTAGAGTCCTATCTCCTGAAAGTCTCAGTTGTTGTCCAGCATATTTTAAAACTCAGTTCCACTAAATGAATCAGGTTTTTTTTGCTTCCCCTCACCGCCCCCCAATAATGGGAGACCTACAAAATATACATTCAGAATGCATAAGAATTGACGATATTAAGACAAGATTTTTTTAATACAGTTGATCGTTGCTTTCTTTTTCAGATACAGATACTTAACTTAATTTTTGCTGTGCAGAAGCAGTTTTAAAAGTCATTTATGTATATGAACAGCTTAAATGGTTTTGAGAACAAAATAAATGATATAGTTACAATTTCAGAATAAAATACTCATCATATTTTAGTGTTATCCCTGAATTATATTTTTATATTATTTATAAATATGAGTATACCTTAGTAAGAAGAGGGAAGCAAAGTTGCTAAAGAAAGGCACTAAATCTTTAAAATGTGATCCTAAATATAAACTTGGTTACTGTCTGTTCTTTTCAGTAATTAGATCTTTTGATGTCAACAAACCTGGCTGTGAAGTTGATGACCTTAAGGGGGGTGTAGCTGGTGGCAGTATTCTAAAGGGTGTTTTAAAGGTAACCTCTTCCCTCTCTTGTCTGGAGATTTGTAATTATAATGATGAGTAGAGTTTTTGCATGTTTAGTGCGAAATAAATCTATATAATTTAATGTTTTTTTTAAACTAGAATACAGTCAGGTGGCACCTATCCTTTCTGTCTGAGCCTAATTTTTACTTTCCTGTTTCAAAATACCAGAATGAGAAACATGTGTTAACATGTGTTAAGATCATAGTCTTAACTTTTGCTAATAATGATACTGGTTTAATTGCTTACAAAAATTAAGGGAGCTAATTTTTTTTTTCTTTCCTACCACTTTTACTTACTGAATTATTGGGGGAAAAGAGGAGAGCAAAAGAACTTTAAAAGTACCTCTGAAGTGTGTGTGTGGGTTCCCACAGGTCCCATTTCCCCATTTAAGTATTCTGTATATTTGATTTTTTTATTTTCCTTGTGGGATTCCATCAATAGATAGAAACTTTAAAAGTTGCTCCGTTAAAATGGAAAGCAAACTACGTCTTTGAGCATTTATACAATCTGCATTTTCTTTATCTTGCAGTTTATTGATGCTGAACAGTTGCACCAATTGAGTTAACTCAATTTTTCTCAATGCTGCAACATTTCTAAATGAAATGTAATTTTTTTAAAAAATTAAACACTGGATTTATTGCTGATAAATATCCTTTGCTAAAGCAGTTTTGTAAATTGTATTGAAGAGAAAGTCAGTTGCTCCATTGCCTATAAGATACAGAGCTTTCAATATTGTTCAGTTTGCAGTAAACAGTACAACAGAAGTCCTGGAAGTTCTACAGCAGACCAGAAACAAGGACTTGTATAAATAGTGGATCTTGGAATAAGAAGGTCTTATCTGTGACTCGTAGTTGCTTTATGTTCCTGTGAAACAACCAGTTAATTGCTTTTTCACTTTTGTCATTAGGTGGGCCAGGAAATTGAGGTCCGGCCTGGTATTGTGTCCAAGGACAGTGAAGGAAAACTCATGTGCAAGCCAATCTTTTCCAAAATAGTGTCACTCTTTGCTGAACACAATGATCTACAATATGCTGCTCCAGGAGGTCTTATAGGTAAGAATATTCTTTTACAAAAACATTTATTTCTTCATGCTCATTGAAAATACTTGGTTTCACTTAACAGTGAGTTTCAGTGTAGAAAACCAAAAGGCTATGAGCAATTTCAAATAATACATATCTGTAGGAAGAGACAGAGAGACAACACGGGTGTGAAAATTAGATATTCAGTAAATAAAAATTTTCCTGAATGTCACTGACCAACTCAGATTAACTTGCATTGTTAATTGTACTGGCTTTAACAGCAGAATATTTCTTCATCTGGTGAGACAGAGCTCAGTCTTGCTGACATTGTGAAAGTGCTGTCTGGGTAGCAGGGAATTCCCAGTACATTCTCAGTTTGTTGTTTTCAGATCTCCTTCAGATGTTTTAATATGTAAATGTGATGGCTGCCTTTCAGTTACTCCTTGTGACTCCTTGTTGTGTTGTAGGTGTTGGAACTAAGATTGATCCCACGTTGTGTCGGGCTGACCGAATGGTAGGCCAAGTTCTTGGTGCCGTGGGAGCGCTGCCAGAGATATTTACAGAGCTAGAAATTTCCTATTTCTTGTTGAGACGACTATTAGGTGTGCGCACTGAAGGAGACAAGAAAGCTGCAAAGGTCTGTGTCCACTTTTTTCGGAAAGCACTGTAGGATTTTTTTCATAATTTCTTTTAACTTCTTGTGCTAAGTTGTATTGGTATGTAATTTTTTTAAATTCATGTAGTAATGTTGTCTCCCTGTTCATAGATGCTTGTCACAAAACTTACCTGTTTATTCAATATTATAGAAGAATATTTTTCAGAGGAGTAAGAATTCATATCAAAGTATCGTAAAATATTTATGTCTTGAAGTTAGATATTCTTCTAAACGTATTGGTAGTTGTTTTCCTTTGCTATCAGCCTAATATTTGTGCAATAATTAGTTTTATACACATACTGATATACTTCCTACTTACATGCTTTTTATAGTTCCTTTCTCTGAAGAACTTTTTAAAGTTAAGTATTTTTGAAACACTGTAGTTGAATAGAAACTGAACTTGATGCACAGCACAGCCTCATGTTCCGTGGTCCATTTTGCACAACTCAAACTAGAAGATGGTAGTTTTCCCTGGTAGCAGTAAAATCTATGAACACCTTCATGCAACAGTAAACTAAGTGCCTCAGCTGCCTCTCCATCCTGTGAAATGAATTATTTTTTGAGAAATCATTTTGATGTATGTAGGCATAAGGGCAAGGAGAATATCCAGATTACTTAAAAGAATGGTATAACATTCCAATTTGCAGCAATATCTGAGACTATTTTTGCTTTTAATACAGTATGTGCAGTCTTCAGGATGTTTTACAGAAGATGGCATGATATACTTTCTTGGGATTTCTCTACAACAAGAACCTGCAGTACTACATGCCCAACATGTTTACATATTTGTCCTTTCACAAGAATTAAAATATAAACTTCACCCACTGACTCTGTTGTGCATGGTTTGTGTGTGGGGATATTTGTATTTTTCTCGTTTCTCAGATACATCTATTTTTGTGGCAGCTAGGTAACAGGAGATGCTTAACATTGTCTGTACTATATTGGTTTGGTTTGGGTTTTTTTAAATACTAAAGCTTACATTTCAGTTTTGTATGTTTTCCTTCAGGTGCAAAAATTATCAAAGAATGAAGTTTTAATGGTAAACATAGGATCCCTGTCTACTGGAGGGAGAGTCAGTGCAGTAAAGGCTGATTTGGGGAAGATTGTGCTAACTAACCCAGTATGCACAGAAGTGGGAGAAAAAATTGCCCTGAGTCGAAGAGTTGAGAAACACTGGCGGTAAGTTGGTGCTGAATCGGTAGAGTCCCTGGTTGTTGTAACGTCAACAAAAAAATACACAGATCTGATTTTGTTCTAAAATATATGTCTGCTTTTAAAATTCCTCTGGATTCTCCTAATGCATTGACACCATCATTGTGGGATGCTTCATTCCATTTCTAGCCTCTTTTAAAAGAAGCACTATAGTGGGTAGGTATTTCTTGCTTAACAGACAGAGAAACATCTGAGGCTCACAGTTTGTGGCCAGAACAGCCGTGCTGTAATCGAGCTAAGAGCAGGCTGTCTCGACAGCGCGGTGTGGAAGTTCTAGTAATGCCAAGCCAAAGCCTGTCTTTATACACACCTAAGTCAGCCATGTTCAGCCTGTGGAGCTGTATGTGTCTTCTTGTGCAACCTTGAAGTAATAGCAGGGGAGTGGAGGGGGACATCTAAAGTTCGAGTAGTTTATGTACGAAGAGTAGAGAGGAAAGAAAAAAGTATCGACGGGATTGACCCATTCGAATTACAAGTGTATAATGGCCGACTGCATGGAAGCATCTGGGGGCTGAAAATGATGAGCAGAGTTGGTTCATGATTCATTTTTAAACTTGGTGCTGTACTTCCCTTTAGATGATTACTCATACTGTACCTATTACATGTTCCATAAGACTACATGAATTTAATGAGAACGTAAGGATATTTAGATTCGTTGTCCCTGCACAGCTCTTATAGTATGAGGAGAAAGTATAAGGGAACATAGTCATTCATACAAGAGGTCCCTACTGTACAAAAAATAACCAAGCTTTAACTATCCATGGATGTGTGTTTCTTTTTCAGGTCAGCAGGGAAGCCTAGATCAGAATTCAGTGCTTGCTGTTTCAGAGCTAGCTGACAAATTAGGGAAGAGATTATTCCCTGGGAGAAAAAACAAACCAACCAAAAACCCCCCAAAACCAAATAAACACCCCC
>NW_010329927.1:12136-20286 GCF_000700745.2 Antrostomus carolinensis
TAAGTACAACATCTCTTGAGCAGGATGGGGGAGGAAAAAAAGACAGGACCCAAATTAAGTCAGGGGAAACGGAAAGAAGAGGAAAAACTTTTTATATTGCTTTTTGTGACCTAGAGACTGACAGGCTGTGGAAATTCTAATGTGAGTTTTGTTGCTTCTGTGGATTGCTTCCCACTTGAAAAACCAAAAAGCTCACTTGTCTCTGGTTTATGGGGTGAACAAGTAGTGGCAGCCTGCTATAAAAATCCTGTTATTAAAAAGTTGCCAGGTTGAGAAAAGGGAAAGGTGGCAAACTGGGAAAAGCAGTGTGATAAAATCCAGTTGAAGCAAAGATAATACACAGTTGGTACCGTGAAATGGGAGTTGTGGCCTGAGGCAATGGAGTACTGAAAAGATGGAAGAAAGTGAGAAAGCAAGAGATGAACAGGAGTTACAAAATACAAAGTTAAAATACAGGAGCATTGAGGTTAAACAGCAAATGGCCAAGCAAGCAGAATACACTAGTGATTCCAAGGAACAGTGAATTCAAAGGTGGTCTAGTTATAACCTATGGATATGGTCCTAAAAAGTGGGAAATGAGGGGCTAATATACTCCAGTTCCTTTTCTGGGGGCCAGAGACAGCATCTCCTGCTTAGCAAATTAAATTGATGCACACGGGTAAATTGAGATACGTTTCTCTGTATCTCTGTGCCAGAAACTGGAAATGTTTTAAAGACAGGTGTATTTATAACTTGGACTGGCTGCTGATTGTGGAAATTTGCATAATCTTAATTTCTTTTTACAAGTGTGTTTTTCTGAGGCAACAGTGGCCTATAAAAAGGGCCTTGATGTAACTGAATATAAATAGTCAAACTTACCTGAGAGTTGAGTTATTTTTCATAGGTTACATGTTTGTTGAGAGTTACAGCTCTGTTTATAATCTTACTCTCATCTGATCTGAATTTTAACATTTTCATTTCTGTTTGCAAGTAAAGCAGCACTGCAGGCATAGGTGAAAGAGATCAAGCTGTGAGCAGATTTACAGTCCACCAGTGCAAAATAAGTTACAACATTCTCAGTTTTTTAGCTTACTGTTCAAAGACACATCCTTAACTGATTACAAACATACAGATGCTCTGTGTCCCTCATCCTTTTTTATTCTGTGTTTCCACTAACCAGTCTTAGATCTTGTAGCATATTTTGGGTGGGAGAGAGATTGAGAAAACTCAAAATGGGAGAACTGAAGGCGTAAGAATGACAGAAGGATGTTGATTTATCCTGGATGTTTCTGACTGCTATTGAAAGTAATATAAACTGTTTTTCTTTTTGCAGTTTAATTGGTTGGGGTCAAATCAGAAGAGGAGTGACAATCAAGCCAACTGTTGATGATGACTGAAGAACAAAAGAGAGTGCTTCATTTTTAAAGATGAAGTGCCTATTTCTATTTTGGAGGGGGGATACCTTCACAGTGAAATTGGAAGCTGTACAAACATTATCTTTGAGTTGTATGGCTGTCCTTGTACACTTCATTGAATTTTACCCTGTTACTAAAATACTAGTCACTATCACCATTAAAAGTGTAAAAGAATTGGTGTAGAAGTGGGTTTAATTATCCACATTTTAGTAGAAATTAATTGTACATGTCCCATGGCATGTCTAATTTATGTCATTTTGTGTTTCAGACATATCTGTTTAATATCAGTCAAGCCGGCCCCAGTGTAACACACAAACCATAAATCTGGTATTGAAATAAAATTTTGCCTATTTTCATTAATTCATACAATTTTTCCAAGTAACAAAAGACTGCAGAGGTTGTTCAACGAGTACAAGAATTAAAAGCAAAAAAAAAACCAAAACCAAAACAACTCCCATTGAAGACTGGTACCCTCTCCACACATCTTGTTTTGTGTAGTCAGCTGTTTACAGCATTAAAAAAACCGCCCACTTTTTTGGTTTATATGGTTCTGACTTTAGGATTCTTGCTATTACACTGTGTCATTAGGATGACAATGTTGATAGACTTAAATTTGTCACTTCCAATATTACAAGAAGTTTTAGTTAAACCCCTGAAGAAAAACTACAGGTAAACTGGATCTGAACTGGTAGTACTGGTTTTGACCATTTTTTTAGAATGGATTTGTGAAAAGATTGCGATTCATGTGAAACACAGCTGTTTGTCATCGTGGAACTGAGAGTGACCTGGGAGCTTTTTGTACAGTAGGAGTAAAGTGCTTATTTCAGAGTTATATTAAGCAAATATTAGCTCTGATCTTGAACTATAAAGTATCTGGAAAAGGCTGTAGAAGGGAATGGTTTTTTTGGGGGGGAAGGTGGAATTCAGAATGAAATGAGGAAAAAGGTGTAAAATCGTATTTCCTTAGCTAGCCTGAATCACGCTCCTTAGGAGAAAACGTGATGTCATGAACTTAGGGTAGGGTGCCAATACTTTCATCCAGGTAGCTTTGACTCCTTCATTTTTACTAATGTACGTAGCTCTAGGTATTTTATATACTAGACTTTAGCAAGTCCTCCTATTTTCCATATTTTTATACAAAATACTGTGTTCATTTTTAAAGCCTGGTTTCAGTTGTGCTTAATATATTCCAGGGCATTCTAAAGGTACATACCATTTCACCCACCAAAATGGACTTCGATGAAGCAGCTTGAGTTTTGTTCCTGGTTTTGCATTGTGTTTTGTGTTGCGTTATTCCACCTACATTCCTGTTCTCAGCTTCTCCATTTGTATAGTGCTTCTCCTCTTTAACAGAGACAGTCAGCTGTAGTTCTTCCTGATTCTCCTAGTCTCGACCAGTTTACAATCTTAAATGTGTTTCAAAGACTTCATCTTTTCTGCTTTGGAAGCTTGTTTCTCTGACTCTGAATTCTGTGAATTTGGATAAACTTGTGTCTTACCTGGTTTGGGAGCAAAAGGGTGAGCATAAAAGAGAAAGTAAGCTACCACAGAGTCTAGGATGACACCACCACCTAGAAGATCTGTTCCAAAGAGTTCTTTCTAGACACTCTGAATGTGTGGGCCTGATGGTGGAGAAATGCTGAACTGCTTCTGACAAATTGGTTAAGCACCCGTAGGCGTTTTTAGGCATATGGATATTTTGGAGATTAGGCCTTAATATCTTAATCTACAATTAAAAAAAGTACCATAACCTTCCCAACCTACTCCTTCACTTGGGTAGGTAGTAACTGCAAAGTACTAGTATTGTCCTAGTGCTAGGATTAGTAGGCAGCCTAACGTCCTTCCAGCTAAACAGCTGTAGGCCATTACTTAATTTAGGTCTGAAGCGTTATTTGATACTGCTGTAGGTGATAGATTTCTTAGCTGTATGTTATCAGTAATGTTAAGAAAGGCTTTATGAAAGTGTTTTGTTCCCTCTGACGTATTAAGTAATACTTTGTTTGTCTGAAGGCATGCACAGGAACTGGTGGGAACGAGAGAGAATTGAGGCAATGAAGTGCCAGGGCAGTGAGTTTTGCTTCTGACCCATTCTTGCATCAGCCCGCTTGCTCTTCCAGGCTCTTCCAGGCTGGGCTAGGGGGTTTTTAGCAGCTGCAGCCCTCTCCCAGGGCAGTTCCTTGTGTTCTGAGCTGTTCTTCACTTCCTTCTGATGGTAGACTTGGGTTCATTACTCATGTACGTGTGCTGTGTTGTGCAGGAAAGAGTTGCCTGAGTGAGGTGGTTGTTACAGAATGGTGTGTCTGGCCCAAAGCTGGTTCTTGATCCTTCCCAAGAGAAGAAGGGAGGTTAGGTACATGTATGGTAGTATAGGTAGTCTGAGGTGTCAGCTATGATTTACACATGACAATGTCTTGTATACGTGGTGGTGGGGGGAAGGTGTAAAGTGCAAAGTTCTTTTTTGCCACGAAAATGTCAAATTTCCTCTGACTGGAAAGCTGCGACTCTGCTGGCATGAGTAAAGAATAATGGGAACATCTTGAGACTTCGGTGAACACATGACTCTGCAGCATCAGAGAGCCAAGTCAGGAGAGTGCAAGTGTAAATCTGTGATGTGCTGGTGTGTCTGTATCCACCCACTCTGCATTCTCTGAATTGTGATGCCAAGGTTTAGATGAATGAGAGGAAGAGATACTATGTCACACTAAGGAAGGTGAAAATTGCTCAGGTTTTCTTGGCCAGGATGAAAATAGTAACACATTGCTTGTGAGCTCTCTCACTTTACCAAGGTTTTATTTGAAAGTGATGATTTTATTTTCTGTTCATAGGTCAGATTTAGCTGCCTGACCGTAGGTGTGCAGTTACATTTCAAATGGTTTGGCTAGCCAGGGCACAAGTGTGGAATTGGCAGCTATTACACTTGTCACATTCTGGAGCTGGATATAGCAGAACATCTGAGATGGCACCAGTACCTACACTTGGGTAACTGAATCTCTTCCAGTAATCAGTCAGAACTTGGTAAATGTTTTTAGGAGGGTGCTAGAACAGTGGTGCTATACTTGGTGGTGTATATAGTGGTGCTATACTCTTTGCTATGGGGAGGAAAGTATAGCACCTCAATAATTACTTTGCAAAAGACGTCTGGTATCTAAGAAACCTACTAGAGCACTGTAAGTTAACTGGACTGCTCCCTGTCTTGTTTTTAGCAACCTGTGATTGGTTCTGTATTAAAACTACCATGGCAGGTGGGTTGGAACTGGATGATGTTTAAGTTCCCTTCCAACCCAAACCATTCTATGATTCTAGGAAAACTAGTAAGAGACAGTGGCTGGCTGTCATTCCAGGGAGTTTTTGCTGGCTGGCTCAAATCAAACAAGCTACTCGACAGACGGAGTTCTCCATTCTGTTTATGCATATCACAAATACCATCCTGCCCTGCAAACCACTCACAGTTAAAACTGAGGTTGCTTACCTAGTTTTGACTACAAGAAATTAGACTTTAAGGAAGCAAAGGTGGACAAAACTTGAAGTAGTTCTTTGCCTTAACTTTTTGTAAATGCTAAAGGGGTGACTGCTTTACTGGATTTTATGGATGGAAATAAGGTTATTTCTAATAAAAGTGGATACTAGTTTCCTATTGTTTCTGCTGGAACTGAAGTCAAGTTTAAAACTTGAATAGAAACTCCGGGAGGGAGGAGTGGTTGCTCTCCAAGGTCTGCACGCAACCTGTGGCCAAGAGTTGCCCTGCAGCAGGATGCTGTCTATCTGAGCCTCTGTGGCTAGAGATTGTCCAAAAGCAGTTTTTCCACTGAAGATAGTCCTCCGGGGTTTTTTTGAAATGTTTTGCTTCTCATCCAGATGAGTATGAAAATCTTATTAATGGAGCAAAATATTTTTTAAGAGAGCAGAAACACCATATTCCAGAGAGCGAGGATGACATCTCTCCTTTGCAGTGAGGACTCACACCTCTCCTCTCTTCTACGTCTGTGTAGAATGCTGAAGTCCGCATCACTCATGGTACTGTTGGTGGATTTTAATCCTCTTTGTACACTCTTCATGGCATGGGACTTGCAACAACTGTCAGGACACTACAGGGATTTGGAGGACCAGTGTTCATAACTGTGATTCTAATTAACTCTAGGTGGAAATGCAACTTGCTCCGAAGTGAAATAAACACCCCCAGCAGAGCTTGTTCAGTTTATTCCTCTTTCTTTTCTCCCTTCCTTTTCTCCTACCAGTTCTCTCCATGAAACTGAGAGGTGAAAGCGATGTTTACTGACCACCTCTGTTTGTACAGAATGTCTCACTGTCTTGTAGATTAGCATCTAGTTACTAACAAAAGTGACAAAAAAACCCAACTTACTGACAAAAGCTGTAGAAGCATCTTCCCGGTGTCCTGTTCCAGGTTCTCTTCCATTCAACCCTTGCTGTATGACAGGCAAGAGAATCAACCCCTACCTTAATTTTGCCATGAATAAAAATGTATGAAAAAGCACATTTACTGGAATGTTTGAAATGAAGGTCACCTTAGTAAATTATGTAGAAACATAAACCTAAACTAGGGAAATGTCAGATTAATGGTAACTGTGGTCACCTAGCTGCTTTAAAGGAGCAGAGGTCTGGGTTGGTGGTGAATCTTGGACCTATCTTGCTCCTGGATGCTTGTTCCCCATACCTGTTGTATCAGCTGCAGCGCTTGTTCACATGTGCAGTGACTCGGATGAAGGAACAGGTTTGAAAAACTTTTTTTTAATAGAAAGGAAAGGAGAGAAGGAGATGAAAGATGGTCTTTTCTGTTGGCAGCTTGGATTTAAAATGAAGTTTCTGACCTAAGTTTTCAGGTGACAGGGAATGAGGGAGATTCTATTTTGCTGTCCCCAGTAGAAAATGACCTTTATGTTTCCTCAGAGACCTAATGTAACTAAAGACTTCATATGTATGACCTTGCACTCTTATCTCCATTAAACTAATACTACCTCCCAGCCTGTGTCCATATATCAGTTCTCTAGATTTATTAATTCACACTGATAATGCATTTTGAGCTGGGATATGGCAACTCTAATACTGTAATTCCAAGTAGTAAAAATGCAAGTGAATGATGGACAAAATAAACCCCAAACATCTCTGTTTTTCTTTTTCAATTCTACTGGTTTCCCCTGCTTCATTATTTTTAGGAATTATAATGGTGAGCTAATTAAAGAAAGGAGGCACACCTGAGAGTATCTGTGGAGTATCTGCATTTTGTTGGTTGTACAACAAGGAGGGTTACACAGAGAGCATTTCCCGGAGCTGTGGTGGTGGTGGTGGTGCTGTTAACAGCTTAGGTTGGCTTTCAAAGCCCTGGTTTCACAAAAACGTGGGGAGAGAGAGTCATTAATTTCATACTGAAGTTTTCTTTAAGGCATCAGTACATACATATTTATGTTATTTATACCATTGCATGTAAGTCACACTACTGCACTAGGAAAAGATCAGTGAATGGCAAACAGAAACTAGAGTCATTCTGTGATGCAGAAAAAGGATAAAGCTAAGAGCTTATATTCCCCACATGATGCTTTTATTGAGGTTCATTCTCTGAAGAAACTGATATAAAACACTGAGAAAGATAAGAGTCTTAAAAGGATGGGTAGGCTTAGACTCAACAAAAATGTAGGAAGATGTTTTATTTTGTTGCATTGTACACCTTAAAGAGTTGATCTGTAATCATACCTATAAAGCCGAAAAGACAGTGCTGCTTTAACCACCTTGGCTCTACCATGCAGGACTAGTTCCTAAAACTAAAACTTTAAGCTCTACGTAATCACCAGAGCCCTGTGGTTATATACTGGTGTATCAAGGTTGTTGTAGGAGTTAAACATACCTAATGGTGGAGCAAGTAGCGATTTGGGCGAGAGGACAGTTTCATAGTTCATTTTCCAAAGAAGAGTGCTCTCCCAGTGTCTTACGGGCAACTCTCTCACATGAGCCAAAATAAAATGCGCTGGGGGGTGAAAATGAGGGTGGTGAGTGGGTTTGCTAGTTTAACAGTCCTCACATGAGCTTCTGTCTCACCCTCTTTTCCTGTCGAGGCACTGAGTGGTAGAGGTTTGACCTATCACATGGTATTTTGTATTGGCTCAAGCTGAACTAAAGCGCTGCTGACGGATACAATGCCGTCTGAAGACACTGCTCTGCCAGGCTGCGGTACTTCAATATTTAAGAAGGCAGCATCATGTAATACATCATGCTTCTTTAATATAAATAAGTAGATATCTCATGCAATGGTACAAAGTTAAGGTGCTGTGTCAGTAATTATTTCTGAGACTTCAGTATGCATTTGGGAAATGCCATTTCCAGCCAAAGCTCACATTTCATTCTGAAGGGGTGGAGTATCAATTCCCAATTAACATCTTTGCCCATTTTGTTCTAGTATATACACAAAATCCAAAAGCATTATAAAATTACATTTTTGTTGCTTTAGTTTTGTAGCACTTTCAAAGGTCCTTCTTGCTCACTGCTGGAAAAGGAGTTTCTACTGTTTTTCCAGACTGAGTCATCTAGGTGATGGTCTCAATATTGCCTACATTAAAGTTTTAAACTCTGCCCCCAGTCCTGTTTGATGCTGGTTTCCCATCAGTGCTGGTGCCAGCGTGATGCCCCAGCTCCGCACACCTCTTGCCGTTTTGGGTCACTTCTTGCTGCAAGGCCGGGGCTAAACAGTGACAAAGATTCAAAGAGCTGTCCTCCATTAATCATAGAACCATAGAATGGTTAGGATTG
>NW_010329928.1:0-8521 GCF_000700745.2 Antrostomus carolinensis
CCCCAGCCTATACTGGAACCTGGGTTTGATCAATACTGTTTGTTATGCATTGAACAGAGAAGACAATCTTAAAAGAAACTGAATTAATCTTCTAAGACAGCCTTCTGCCATTGTTTGGTAAATACCACAGACCAGCTGAGGTTTATTTATCCTAATGAAAATTATACCTTTTGGTGGTATAAAACTGATTTGTCTAGAGATGTGGATGTGTTTGCTCTTTTAAACAAAAAACAAACAATGCAAAATTTTATTTTATTGTAAAATAGCAAAAATTGGAGCATGTCATGCGTCTCTGTCCTGGTCTTTGCAGTTACCCTGTCATGAAACAAAAATTATTTAGGAAAAAAACCTGTTTGACATATGTTTAGGGGATGGAAACTTGAATAATAGGAAAATCTTAGAAAGTATGTGCTTCAAGTTACTCTTGTCTTCATGTGTTCCTTGTGGCTAAGAGGATACATTAGGTTTATATTATTTAGGTACTGTAGAGGGGTTAGAAAAACTGAGAAATGAGGAATACCCAGACTTCCTTGGGATGTCATTGTGAGCCAGTTTGGGAATTGCTTCTTATGACAGTGCTGTATATTTCAGCATGAATTAGGGAAGTCTGGATTGAAGGATCTCTTGATTGAAGTGTGACAAATTGGTGTCTGAACCACAAACAGCAGCCTTCAGTGAGATTAGAAGTGCTGTGATGAAAGTGCTAACCTATGAAAAATACAGACAAAAGCATCAGCTTATAAACAGCATAATTGCATTGTGTGGAGCATTAATTGGCTTTTTAATGTTAGTATTGTATGTTAATGAAATAACTGTCTAAGTGTAAGAACTGAGGCGGATGAGGAGTGATTACTAAAGCAAGAAACAGCACAGACTGAAACTTTCTGCAGATGAGCATGGAGATTTTTCAGTGAAATAGTTTAATGCACACCCAGTGGCATTTTTAAACGAGATGTTTTCCACATTTACCCAGGTGCTCAGGGCCTCTATAATACACGGTTTATGATGCCATAGTCAACTCATTGTGAAATAAGTGTTCATGTAGTGTCTTTATCTCACTGTTAAGATTTGTCTGATTCTTTCATTGAAGATGTCCTGGGGTCAGTACACTGTGCTGTTGAAACGCCACCTTCACTTTTTGATTGACCTCGACCTTTGCATTGGTTGTCTCTCACTGATACGCGATATGGTTAGCATTCAGCAGTCCAAAGCTCTAACTGACCCCTCAGTCCTTGTTTCCAATATTACCCCATCTCATCCTATTGCAGAAACAACTAAAAAAACCTCTTATCCAAGTTCTACCTTCAGGCATTTCTCTGGAGCAGATCTGGAGCCTTTTCACTGGTACAGTGCTGGATAGAGTAGAAATAATTTTGGATGCTGGTCTATAAGAGGGTTTTTGCATGAGGGCACTCACATCAATTAACATAAGCATTTGGCAAGCTTAGATTCTCTTGCAGATACAGTTTTAAACTGGCTTTATTGTGTTGCTTTTTGTAGTTTTCCATGACTTACTAAAAAAGTATTAAATGCCAAGATTCATCTAAAACAGGTGAACCCTCAAGAGCAGATATCCCAGCTACACTGCAGTTGTAGTTGCAGGCATGGGTTTCCTATTACCTTTCTTCCTATTTCTTTTCTGCATGGGAAGAGAGAACTTTGTCAAAATTCATTATAAATTAAGATTATCTCAAAATAAATCTGCATATAGACATTTTTATTCCAGACTAAAAGACTGGAATACATATCTGTACCAATAGTGTACCTCCAACACAGGAGATGAAGAGGGAGTTCCTCTGGTGTACGTCCATCCTCATCTTGTTTTGCTTGTGATTGATTACTGCATGACAAAACTAAATTTTACTGGAGTTTTATATAATTCATTATCTGAATTCCATGGAAATAAACATTTTACTACATTATTCAGTGTTTAAGAATCACCTAGGACAAACTAAAGGTCAGAATGCTGAGTTATTATCTATGTTTCTAGTCTCTGTTATGAAAAAAATCTTGCCAGATCTCATAAAACTAGGAGGTTATTTATAAGGACTGAGAGATAATTTAGCTAAGTACATAGGTATAGACAGTTTCCTCCTTTGTAGAGAAATCTTTCACCATGGAAAACAAATTGGTGAAGCTGAGATTAGGAAACCATGCAGGGGTGGGGGGTGAGAATGAAATGTTTCTTTCGAAATCAGGAAGAATTCCTTGTCCCACTTTGCCTGACACACTGTTACACCAACTGGCCTGTGCAGTGTAATAATTAACTTTGGAGAGATATACGCAGCATTTTACGTGTTTTCCTGTACTGGTGTTATAAGAAAATGCAGAATTACATCAGGTGTTCAAAACCAGAAGGGGCAAAGGTGATGTGGGAACTGCTGACTCTTCTCAATAATTTGGGCCTGAAGGTGAAGTAGGAGAGAGGAAACTTTGAGGAAGTGGCTGGTTTGAGATGAGTTGCAAGCAGTTGATACAAAAATGTTCAGCATCCTCTTGGATGTCTTAATGCAGCTATCGGCCCAGTGCTCAGGGATAAACTAATACAAGTTAACTGGTAAGTTTTTCTAATTCCTTGGGTTTTGGCCATTCTCAACAGATAAAATGGACAAAAGATAATTCTAGAAACGAATATGGAGAGGAATGGAAATAATTTGTCCTGAGGAAAAACACGGGAGAAAAGATGTGTATTGTGCCAGCATGAGGCTGGAGTAACCACTGCCTCAATAGAACAGTGACGTGATAAACCTGATATAATGAAAGGATCTAAACCAATAGTATGTGAAAACAAAATTGAACTCGCCCATGTGCCTTTCCCAATGAAAAGGAACTCAGAAGAAAATTAAAGAGCAGCACACTTAAAACTGATTAATTGAAATACTCTATAGCGTAATAAGTAATGAATCTGAATGATTGCTATTTAATGCAAGGCTTCAGAAGTAATCAAGAATCATGGAATTGTTTGGGTTGGAAGGGACTTGTAATGTTCACCTAATCAAAACCCCCTGCCACAGGCAGGGATGTCTTCCATTAGATCAGGTAGCTCAAAGTCCCATCAAACCTGGCCTTGAAACACCTACAGAATGATTTAGGTTGGAAGGGACAACCCTTTGTTGTAGATGGCCAGATGTTGTAGATATATGGTGAATAGGCAAGGTTGTAGTCAGGCTGAGGTTAAAAGGTTGCAGAACTTCCTATCTGCTCAAGATGTAAGAAAAGAAATAGCTAACCAAAATTGGGAAGCAAGTTTCCCTTTTGTTACTGCAAAGCTTTGTCCTTTTTGCTGGTATCTCGGGTGTCGCTTGGAGGCAAATCTCTAGGCATGGTTTTTAAGTTTCAGTTTATGGGCTGAATGTACGGTAGTATCGTATTGGGCTTTAAAGGTCATTAATCAAATTTTGCATGGCAAGTTTGGACTAAATATTAAACTCCCTTAAAGTGAGGAAAGAAGTGCTAGATCTCCACTTTGGATGTTTCTATGTTTTTTTTCTGTTACTTGTACTTCTTACAGGGTGGCTAAAGCTGTTCAAAGCTTTTAGTTAAGAAGGTTAAGGTAATATGTGTAAGACAAATTTCTTTGTCATAAACAAATTGTCATCACTGATTAGATCCTAGAAAAGCAACTTCCTTTAGGACAGGTTATTCTCAGAGATGTGCCAAACTTCCTTGCCACCAACTTTCATCATTACCTAATCCTTGGGAAGTATCCTATTCTTGGCTTTACAGGATCCTGAGAAAATCTGGAGTCTCAGTGCAGATGAGAGACTTGTGGTGGTTTCACTCCTTTGGCTTGCAGCCAAACACAGTTGCTCTCTCACTCTTGCACCCCTCCTGCCCCCAGGGAGTAGGGGAGAGAATCATAAGGGGAAAAGTAAGAAAACTTGTGGGTGAGGATAAAAACAATTTATGAATTAAAATAAAATAATAATGATAACAGTAATAACAATATACGATTGAGTGATACACAAGTGCAATTGCTCACCACCCGCTGATTGATGCCCGGCCTGTGTCAGCCAGCGATCCTGGAGCAGATACAGTCCTGAAACTGAAAACTGCAATCCTGGAAGAGCGAGTCTTAGTGATCCCCAAGGGACTACCCTGTCTTCCAGTCAGCCTTGGTTAATGTACTGACATGACGTGATATGATATGGGATATCTCATTGGCACATCCAAATGCCAGTTTTGGGTTTTGCTATTCACTGTGCTTCTCCCTCCCAGTTCTAATGCAGCTGTGAAGCAGCCAAACACAATGGCCTTGGGCTCCAGCAGCAACTACTAACATCAGTATTTTATCAACATTCTTATAACAAATCTCATACTGAAACCAAAACACAGAGATTTCTAGCAAAACCAGGGCAGAGACCAAGGCTCTTCTTCCTCCACCACATGTTGGGGTCCTTCAGATCAGGAGGGGCCATAGGTAGCTCCTGCCAGCAGCCCTGGCCTCCTGCAAGTGTCTTCTCAGGTCACACCAAAGGAGTTGCCTTCTGCTTTTTTAGGTGTATTTTGGCAGAGCTGACAGCCCACTGGTGACCTCTGGGTGACTCCAGGGTTAGAAGCAGCTATTTAGCCATGGCTGGGCTGCTTTCCTGCTTGCTTTTCATCACAGTGCCTGGTCAGGCCATCAACGTTTTGTGAGTGAGTAGGTGAAGTTGAGCACTTGTTTGTCTCCGCTGTTGAATCAGTCTTCTCCCTGGCTTCTTCCATCTGTTGTTCTATGGGGGAAAGGGGAAGAGAGGACAACCCAGGGCTGTTTCTGTGCTGGCAACACCAATGACAGCTGCTGGAAGGTAGCTCCAGAGACATAGTCTAGTCCCACCACACCTGGGGACAACCAACCTGAGGGTTTTAATCCAGGGAGGAGAATGAACCACCTGAATCCTGATTGTAGTTCTCCCTCTCCACCTTTGCTCATCAGGAAACTTACTTGGGTGGTTGTAGCCTGTATAACTTGTTTGGAAGCTATTTTGAAGGGACTTAAGAGCTGGGGGAGCTGGGTCAGGGGTGTCGTGGTGGCAGGAGGCAGGAGGCTCCCTGGCAAGCCTGTCCTCTCGAGAGTAAGAGGAAGGGAGAAACATACTGCTTGATCTTCTTCTGAAGGGAAACCTGTCTCTCTCCTTTGGGCATAGACCCAAACAATTTCACTAGATCTCTTCTTAATGGACAGCTTCTGGGCAGTCCTGCTTTCCTGGCTGTGGAAGGAAAGGATTACTCTTTTGGGAAAGTTTGACGCTTCTGGTTGTGTAATATAAGCAAACACATGTCCAGCTCTGTAGCTTCCCATGTTGAGAGCACACCTTGATATACATGCAATGTTACTGTTGCTGTCAGAGGAAAAAAAACAGAGATAATTCTTGAGGAATGAAGGAGGAAGAAAAGTGTGTGGCCTTCTCCTTTCTCTGTTTTTCCATATTGCAGCGTGAGGAACATGTTTGTGAAAGCTCATGGGACTTCGAGTCTAGGGCTGTCCCACCCTAGCACAGGATGTTTTTCTAGTCTGTCTGCCTCATGCTTCCTCTATGTCCTTGAACCATTTTTCAGATCTGTGTCCTCCCAAAAAAGTGTACCCTGTGGCCCTCCTCTATCCAAGCTATTTCAGGACACCATCTTCAGCAGTGTGCCCATTTTTTCCTGTTCTGTTCCAGGACAGAAGGGACTATTTCCACTGTGTACTGGTTGATCTAGGGTGATGTTATATTCTGTGTAGGGGGTCCTCCTGGATCCCCCTCATGTCCTCCCCTCTCTCCCCCTTGTGATCTTGGCTGTCATCAAATATTGCTACAGATGTTCCTCACTGCCATTTTAGAACTATTTAGTGAAATTTACACCCATACCATTCTGTGCAACACCCTTTCTTTTTTTTTTTAATGTATGTGCCTGCATCTTCCCAGCTTGCCATCTCACCTCTATTAAAATGTGATCTTTCTGTGTAGTGCCTGGCCAAATGCATCATTTCTGGGAATTACCAGCTTATTCATTTCCCTGTGTTACAAAGAAATATGCTAATGATACTGCCACATTGATCTGTCTTTCCTCAAGTGTCATTAGCAGCCAGGTCTCTCATTGAGGATGATGCAGGAAGAAGGTAGGTGCCATGTGGGGTGCTGGGACAGCCACACTGACGATGCCTGCTGGGAGGAGATGCCTCTTTTCTTGTACAGATGGGAACATTGGCTAAATCCCTGTATGGGAGTGGGGAAAAAAGGAGCTATGAGTGTGGGTGGTGTGTGAGCACAACCGGAGACTGCCCAGATGTTCAGGTCAATTTAAAAGGAAAATATCATTGTTCAGGCTGAAGGGCTTGAGGAGAGTACTTATTTAAGCAACATGTTGTTTCCACCACTCTCTTAAGTTTAATTTCCCAAGCCCTTAGCCCTCTGACTGCAAACTAGCAATTGCAGCTATATTCTAGGCCGAGTTACCTGAATCACCATGATCTTTATAAAATCAAGGCAAATTTGTAGATCCACCTTTAGTGTCTGTGGGAGATATGTGGGAGTCAAGAGCTAGGTCTTTAAACCTCCCATATCTGTGTGGTTCAGAAATTTCTCCGTACAGAACAATTAGTTCTCAGGCTGGCAGATCTGCAAGAACACTTTGTCCAGTCCCTGTCAAATGCAGGACCACAAACAGGTATGTGATGTGTATGTTAGGTTATTATCCATTTCAAGATACCAGTCATGCAAAGCGAACCAGTATACTTCTTATTTACAATCTTTTGAGTGTGTGTCAGCCCTCTTCAATTCAGTTGAGATGAATACCAGTATTCCTACAAATACTGAAGCATTGCTGCCCTCTCCCTCTCCTCCCTGCCTTTATTTGTGTTTTCCTCCTCATGCTTGGCCTCACTCCGTAAGAAATCTGGAGACAAAACAACCTCCCAGAAAAGTCCCTGCTCAATGGAACTTCACCTCTGCCTCCCCAGCACAAATGTCATGACATGCTGATGTGGAAAAAAGCATGCAGAGAGGTTACACATGTGGGAAAGGGTGCTGCCTTCATCTATTAGGTTGTGAAACGAGGTGTTGAATACCGAGTATGCCTTTTGTGCTGCTTGGGTTTTGTGGTTAGGTTGCTACAGTGTATGCTTGGCTCTCTGCTTAACAAAGTGAAGACCAGGTCAGTAACTGAAGAAGTGCTTGGAGGATATCCAGCTCCCCAGTGGAGATGCATAGGAAAGTCTTTGGATTTGCTGGAATTACAGGAGGAAGGAGCTGCTGGGAAATTAACCCTGAAATCCTCAGTGAATAGAGGTAGAGGGGGCTGCGTCCTCCAGGGGCAATGTCTGGGGAGTTATGGTATCTAAGGTATTTGTGGGAGTTGAGGTTGCTTAGATATCAAGAAAGCTGTTCTGCAGAGATCACACAGGCTGCAAGATAGTCGCTTTTAAAGACATCACAGCCATTTGGGGTCAAGGTTGCCTCTTTCCACGTAACTCCTGCATGTCACCCGTATGGCGTTTGAATGTTGCTCTTTGCTCCAGGGATTACCAAAACTCTTAATGTGGGGCCTGGTGATGACCACAAGTCCATCCTGTCCCTCTGCCCAGCTCAGGCAGGGCCTGGACAAGCCACAGGAGGTTAGCCCTGGCCACAGGAGCACCCCAGGCAAGAGCTGGCTGTGAACTTGCAACCAAGCATTTTGTGAAAGTAAAAACGTGAATTTGTTGACACTGAAGGTAACAATTTCAGGAAAGGAGAGGCCAATTTCCAGCTGGTTCAGTCTAGCCAAAAGACAAAGGCTAGGAGGAGCTAAGATTATACAGCAGCATAACAGAAGAAAGGACTTGGGAAGTTGTTTTAGGTAAAGAATGATGTTGATACAAAAACAGATGGGCACAAGTTGACCAGGAGAATATTTAGGTTGGTAATTTTCTGATTTTATCATGCGAGACTGGAACGCTCTTTTAAATGGAGTTACAGGAAGAAAATGCTTCTTGGTTTCACGCTGGATCTTGATGAACTTGCATCTCCTGCCACACACATGGGCTGAAAACCTTCTTTCCACTTCTAGATTTCTGGGCATTTCTGGGTTTGGAAATAAATTATCAAAAAGTTTTCAGTACTGAAACAGTCCACTCCTGTATTTCCTAAGAGAACCTTTGCTTCTCTATCTGTTTCAAAGGATAACTTTCCTCAGAAATGCAGGGTATTTTGCTTTAAAAAGACATTTTAAAAGGCCTAAACCTAAACAAAACATGCTGATCAGCCTGAGCTGATCTATTTCTTTAAACACCTGGTTTTCCTCGCAAGCAGCTTGTTAGAAACTCTCTGGGTTTTTTTTCTCCGTTTTTATTTCCCGACGCCTTTTTTCCCCTCTCCCAGCCCCTCCCCACTCCACGCCGCTGGCCGTGGCTGGGGCTGCGCTGCCACCTGGCGTCGCGGCTGCGGGAGGGAGTCGGGAACGCGGGGTCCCTGGGAAAAGTGCTTTGCTTCAGCCTCTCGGGGCTCTATGACCTTCAAAAAACAAGCAAACAAAACAAAAACCAAACAACAACAAGAAGAAAAAGAAACAAAATACC
>NW_010329929.1:0-9511 GCF_000700745.2 Antrostomus carolinensis
CCGAGCCCGGGGGCAGGCCCAGGGCCGCTCTTTCAGCGCTGCAGGAGCCATCTCGGCCCAGAACTCGCCCTTCCCCAGCCGAGGCTTCTGCGCACACATCGCCTTTGCCGGCCCCTGAAGGAGAAGCTGCTGCTGGGCTGCAGCGTGTGAGAGCTCATCCTGCCCCACTCAGCTCCCCCAGTACCTGCAGAGCTGCCGATCACTCCCATTCGAGAAGCACGGGGTTCCTCGACTTCTAAAGCACCACATCCGAGCTGCAATTCACTTGCCAGGAATTAATAGAGAGCGTTAAAAGAAAACGTGTCACTTCTCTTTCATCTTGGGGAACAATCCATTGCGGCAGCGCTTGAGCTACAGAGACCACGGGCATGGTGTACAAAGGAACACGGACGTGTAGGACACTCACTGCAGAGCGAACTGACCCTAAAATACAACTGTTAAGAATAAGCACAAATGCTGTGCATGGACATTACTTAACCACTCTTGCTTTCCTTAAGTGAATTCATTTCATCATGCAGTTAAAACTAAAATGTTCAAATAGTTTCTGGATTAAAATTACACCACATACTTGCTGGATTCAGCAAAACACTCCTTCAAAAGCAAAGTGCTGATCGGATCAGCTTCACACCCCAAGTCAAGGGGTATGAGGCAGAAACTGCTCAACCCGCCACACTTGGAAGACCATTTCTATGAGAACTAGACATCAAAACCCAAATTGGGGCCCAAAATAATTTTGGTGTCCTTTAATATTTTAAGAAAACTGAATCTACAAGTGGAAGTGATCATCTGGGAATCATGTGAGGCCAAAAGCAAACCTAAGCATCCTAATGCTCACCTGGAGCTGTAATCACTATCTTAAGTTTCATTACACTTTACAGGATTTCCAGTCACACAGGTAACACAGACATCCTCACAAAAAAGGCAGAACTCTTTATTCTGAACGAGACATACCGTGAAGACCCCACCGCATTATCTACAGAATATAAACCCTCAGAAAGATGGGATGGTTCCATGTATCCAAATAACAAATGAAAACCAAACAAATCAAATACAGACTCTCATCATGATTCTACATCACCCTGCAGTCCTGGAAATTATAACACAGATCCCAGAAGACCAGGTGAAGTTCAAATCTTAGCTCATACTTAAAAAATAAGAAACTTTTCAAAATTCCTGGCTGCTGCCGTTCCCACTTTGCACGTTAGAGGCCACACAGTCACTGTCCAGCTGCCGTGTTCCTCAGCACCCAGCAACGGTTTCTCCACAAAGTGCCCCAAAAGCTACAGTTCCCCAACAGAGTTGACCACCAAAAGCCATCTCAACACCTGATTTATTTTAGGCAGGAAAGAGTCCCAGTACCTGGAAGTCACCAATGTGGTTTCATCCCGTCATCCTGTCAGGGATCTGAGCTTCAGCAGCAGCATCGACAGGCTGGAGGGGCGCGTCGCAGGCAATCCGGCCGAGTAACATCCAGAACTTCACACAACGACCAAGGTGAAGTAAGAACAGGAAAACAATACAGAAGTGTTCATTTGCTTCAGTGCCACATTTCATACAGTAAGGAGTGCAGGTTTTTTGGGGGTTTTTTTTTTGGTAAAACCACACATATTCACATCAATTTATAAAGTACCAACGTAAAAAAAACCCAACAAAAAGATGAGCGGTGGCTGCCACCTGCATATTTGCACTTGCACATCTACATAATGTGATTGTATCACAGATCACCCCTGTGATCTCAGCATTAACAATTTTGTTTTACCAGCCTGTAGCATCACCACAAAGATATTTCAGAATTATTTTTAACAGCTTACAACATGGTTCAGAAACAGAAGCCTTAGAAAAACCAAAACTTTCCCTTTATTTATATTGCACCTTTTTCACAAATAGGTACATGGCAGAAGTTTCTTCTGCTGCAAAATGCTACATCAGAAAAATGCAAGTTTGAATACACATGAGAAAGAAAAGGTCTTGAGCTTCAGGAATCATCATGAGTTGACCCCAAATTACCAACACTGTTTTTACAAATCACTGTACACCTACAAAGCCTAAGTATTGCCTCAATTTTATTTACCAGTCAGGTAATTAAAAAACATAAGCATTTTACCAGATGATAAAGATGTTCTAATCACTACTGGGTATTAAAATTGAATCTGCAAGGGAAATATTTCCAAGAGATCTTCAAAGAGCACCAAATACTCTATGGAGCTATCAACAGAAAACCCACAGGTAGCGGGGAGAGACTGGTTTCTTTCACACTGGTATTTCTAGAACTATCCAGGATTGTTTGGGGAAGAATTTCCCCATTTTGTGACATATTTACAGGTATGTTAGAAATGCATCATGGAAATCAAAACATTTCTAAGGACTAGTGTCCTAACACTAGTTATGGCATCCACATCATCGTAGTTTCAGTCTGCGTAAGCATCCGGTAAGGTATCACACCCACACAGCAAAACATTAATCCTATTTCTCACCAGTGGCCATTGCTACTAACACATGGCACTCCCAAAGCTCCCTGCAAGTAAAAAAAACCCCAAACCAACCCCCTTCACTTTGATTTAATAACAGGGTCATTATACACGATTGTCTAGATATGCCCTTTTTATTCCAGTGTTTCCATACTTTCTACAGACCTATGTACACAGTTAAATACGTCATTAATTTACAAACCATGTTAAAACAAATGTTTCACCTTTCGCCAAACAAAATCTCGCAGCGGCCCAAGATTAAAATATATATTACAACAGCATCAGAAACTTCCTCTACCTGAACGTGAGCAATATTGCTTAAGGACTCAGATTCAGGTACTCAGCAGAACCACCTCTTGTAACCGATTCACTTAACAATTTTAATTAAATGTTCTACCGTACAAAATTAACCCTGTTGACCACAGACCTGAACTAGAAGAGTGTGAACACTGTCAGGCAGTCTCCAGGGAGGAGATTCACTCTCCAAGCCCTAAACAGATTATATCCTCGTTTTGGGTCAGCCCCTTTTTGCTCTGCAAGCACAGTAGTTCTGTTTCAGAGACACAGTGAGGCCACAAGCCCAGACTGGAATTTGGGACGAGGTATTTTAAACAAAAAGCCCTCACCTGCTACTGTAGTCTTGACAGAAAAAGCTGAGCTAAAGCCCTGCCACAGTAAGTGTGCAGTGCAAGCCTTCTCTGAAAAAAGCTGCAAGAAAGATCTGGTTATATTCTTTTAAAAGAAACTGTCTAAATCTATTTAATAAAGCCTCTGATCTGTGAATCAAGTATGCAGAGCTTTATTCCAAGTAAAAGTTCAAGTTGTATGAAGATGGTACAGCAGCAGACATCCCAGAAGATGCACAGAAGAACTCACAGTGTGTGTCTGTACATCCCTGGGGCCCCCACTGCTACTTTCTTCTGGTATTTCACCCCACTATGAAGTAGGGAAGAATCATCTCAATTTTGCAAATGGGACACTGAGGCACAAAGAACACAATTAAGAATTTGCAGGGTCTAACGGTTTACAGCTTGCTCCCTTTAAAAGCAGCTGGAGGACTTCAGCCCCTCTTAAAAATCTCAGCCTAAACATCTCATCCTCAAATCAGCGTTTTGCAGAGTCAGAACCTAATCCAAACCCAGAGTCCACACAATCCTTCTTACGCGTATGTAAAAGCACTTAAATATTGGGAAGTGAACCTCAGAAATACACATTTTGCACTTTCCCATATTAAAAAGAAATAATTATACACCAATTCATATTGGAACAGGCAAAAGCAATTTCATCTAAAAGAATGCTTTTTCCTCATTACCTTGTTTTGGTTAACCAGGTTTAGGGAATAATTTATTTAGATTTTCTAGACTAAAAGCCCAAGTTCTAATCTAGCACGAACAGATTCAACTCCAGTCAAGTCAAGGAAGTTCTGCTCACAAACATTAGCAGCATCTTTAACCCATCTCTGAAGTTTCAGAAGGACCATTTCCTCTTTTGGACTGTACAGTGGAAGGCATTCCACACAACCACCTCCACAATAGCCAAAAGAATAACATCAAGTTTGACCTTGCACTTAAAAATAGATTCTTTATTATCCAGAAAGGAGCAAAACCATCATCTCCCATCACGGAAACGGTCATTTTTAAAGCAATAAATAAGCGCAGGGAGTGTCCTGTACCACACCTGAAATTTCGTCACTGGTATCTGATACCTCTCTAGTAAAAACATAATACTTCTGCTCTCAAAAATCTCACTGTACAACAGCTTTTCTGTTAAGGAGAGAAAGTCCCTAAAATCTTCTTTTGCTACAGTAATGACAGTAACAATCTGAGTCAGTGAAACCCAGGTTCAGCTGGTTTCATTCCTTTCATGCACAAATTCAGTATCTGACGCACAAAAACTGACTTGTCTAGAATTAAATACGTTCATTTCTACGAAGTGAATCAGTTCTTAACCATAAATTATCTATTTACTGCTGATTCAAATAATTTTTTCTTAGCAATTTACTATTGGAGCTGGGGGAGTTGCAGGAACAGAGCAGGATACAAAATTTAACTTCTTTCAGCAGAAAGTGGAAGTCAGGCTAAATGCACACAGCAACTCCAACAGCAGTAATTAAGAAACTTAAACAAAACCAATTAGGGGCTAAAAAGATAGACTTGAGAAACAATTAAGAATAATGATTATTCAAATGAATGCATTCATAATATATGAATCATATAAGAGAGCATAATTTAATGCATAAAACTGAGAAGAAAACACCTTAAACCTTTCAATTTCTAAAGCAACAAAAGAGTTTTGTAAGAACTGGTGTGAAACAAGTAAAAAAAAAAAAAAATTATTCCAAACACTTTATTTGTGAAGGTGTTTTCTGTATTGCCAAGGAAGAGCAATGTCTGAAGTTACAGGGCTACATCAATCAGAAAACAATTAAGATCTCAAGCTCTGTTTGTTTGTTATCTACAGCGACTGAGAGAACAGTGATTTTAGAGAATTACGTTTCTCTACGCCTGACGTACGCTTCTTGAAGAGACCAACCTTTCTACTGTCTGCTCTTTCAGAAACACTTATGGTTTGTCATCAAAACCAGAAGGCACAGGCACAAAAGTAATTAATATCCACATGAAGCTTTGAAGTTGCTGGAGATGAATTCTGGTCTAACCTATCTGCAACTGATAAACATAAGTCAGTCCTCCTCAAACAGACAAATTCTGAGAACCCCAAGTTAACCTATCTGCAACTGATAAACATAAGTCAATCCTCAAACAGACAAATTCTGAGAACCCCAAGGTACGCCTTAGTTTCACTTCTTTCTGAAAGGTCCATTAAAAGAAAGTATCATTAAAACATATTAGAAAACAAGTTAAAGGTGACGTTACCAGCGTGGAAACAAAATACTGGCCAGAATTTAGCTGCCAAACAAATAATCAGTTGACAGACTCTGAAAAGGAGCAGTGACAACAGGTATTATTTTACTCTGAAGTTTTGTACGTGCATTTCACCAGCATCTCTGTACCAGAGCTACACTCCGCGTTAGGTTCCGGTGTCAGATCTGTTTCGCGTTTAACGCTCTGCTCAGCAGAAGCTGAAGGTCTGTACCGCTCTCACTACACATGCATCTTCCCTTCTGCAAAACCTGTAACAGTAAAATGGCTTTACATTCACGGATGTATTAAAGTTTCTGATAATGTTGGGGACACTTTGATATCACAGTCTATACCTGTTTGCCAGGATTCTATATATCAAAACGATTTAAGTTGTAGGTAGTTGGATAGTTTTGCCGATTATACTGGAAGTGGTCTGTTAAGATATTGGTTCGACCGTACTGATAGTCCGCATGTTGTGCAAATGCTGTCAGTCCATTCTGAGACTTTTCAGGAGTGTTTCGATGCCGGTCCAAATTCACAAGGTCTCCAGTTGTAACTGGAAGTAGCTGCTTCTTTGCTTCTTGGTTGGCATCATATTTTGTCTAGGAAAGAAAAAAAAGAATGTTTTTCTTAGATATCACCCAACAGTTTCATATACATAGAAAAGAGCACACAGCTTTACAATTACACTACCAGCAATACCTGTTAGAGCCTTAAAATATTAGTGGCTTCTAATAAAAACCTCATTCCTCTCATGTGCCAAATCAGTAAGCTGCTTTTTTGCTCAAGAGATTTGAGTGAGTTATCCCCCAATCTCCATTTTTCAAGAAAATAATTAAGACCAAAATTTCAGTTTGTTAGAGATCTAACAGGTGGTCTGACCCAAGCACCCAAGTAGTTCACTCGGGTGATACACAAACCTCCTCTGCAAGGAAGTTTTATGCCACACATTCTAAATTTTTGTTCTGCTAGCTGTTAACTTGTTGTACAAAAAAATAATTCAAAGCTACTGGGCTGTTTCAAGTGAGTTTCCCGAATAAATAAACAAATAAACCCCTCACCTTGTTATACAAGAAGACCCCTAAGATAGCCGTCATCATTCCAAGGACATTGGTGCTCGTAACCGGATTGCGCAGCATGATAAGGGACACTGTGATGACCATGATTCTTTTTGTGGCATTTGCGACAGAGTAGCTCAGCGGGCTGATCAGGTTAAGAATACTGAAGGCAATGACGTTCTGGGCAAAATTACAGAATCCACTGATGATAAGCAGCATCAAGGTCCAGGACCAATGAGACATCGTGCTCTGTCGTAAAGACAAACATTACAAGGAAAAAAAAAAATGATCTCAGGTTTCAGAGAGAAACACAAACACAACTTGAGTCATTTCTTACCTGCCTTTGATAGGAAGAACTTCTGCAGCTTAACTCTAAAGAGGCATGCAAGCGTGTTGCGTTATGCAACTCTGGGAAAATATCTCTCTACGTACTTGTAACACAAATTCTGGTGCATTTGTTCCTGTCTCCAATTACTAATTCCCAAGATTTACACTGGCACATAAGCTGCCTCCCCTAACCCTGACAGAAATTCTCCCAATAAACACTATGCTTATTTTTTTACATTGCTTTGCGAAACACCTTGTGGGTGTTTCACAACAGTTTCTTCCACACTGATGAGGAACTACACCGAAACACTTAAGTGCACTTTTTTTTTGGTATAGGTGGTGGTATGTGCCTGTTGTTTGATTTTTTTTCTCTTTCCTTTCTTAATAGCAAACAGTTTCCCAAATACAAGACTTACCAAATCATTTTCTACTAAGAAGGAAGAAAGATCTACCAAAACCCACGTTGGGATCATGAAGAACACAGCATGGCACCCCAGTATGTTCAGCAACCGCAGATGATGTATTCGAGAATCTCTTAACACCTGACAAAAAACATTTGCCCACGTTATCAGCGGAGATTCAGGAGCAGCAACAGCTTTAGACGACAGGCAAATTATGCAAATAAGTAAATACTGTTATAGTAGGAATTTCCTGGAAGGATAACCAAAGGAAAACTGATGTCCTTTTGAAAACAATGGTCTCTTAAGTGGTGACTCTTAGTATTAACAAGATAATAATACATTTCAAGTGCTCTACAAACCTGAAATCATTTTGTAACTAAACAGATTCAAGAAATACACTTTAATTTTGTTTCCGAGATGTCAAGTGTTGACACTGACTCACTCACTACAAAGAAAAGACTTGATACAGCAAGATATATTAAAGAGCTTTGAACTGCTAAATATAAGCACTACTGAACTGTCAGCAGAAAAAAAAATCCATGCTGAGGAGGAAAGAAAAGACTCGGGATAAACTCTGAGTTCTGCCTAATTTTCAGTGTAACGACTTCAACAGGTAGGAAGAGCTGTAGAGAAGAGGCCTACAAAATAGCCAACCATTACTTTGGGCTGCTTCAACTATAAAGTAAACTTTAAAAGTATTAAATATATATTTGTACTGGAAAATACACACTATCCTGCTAAAGGATGATGCTACTGACCACGTTATGAACAGCAAAACTATTACCTTCTTTGAGAAGATGTTCTGAAGTGAAAAACACAGAGTAGCAGCGAGTGCACTGATGAGTCCCCACATGTCAAAGGAAAGTTCTGTGACAGTGGCCAACAGGACACCAGTTATTATGGGGATCAGCGACAAGTACACCTGAAAGAGGAATAGAGAGGAGTAGCTTACATCTTCTAAGAATTTTCACTTCAACTAAGTTTATACATATCATTGACTTGGGGAGGAAAGGAGAGGGAAGAATAAAGCAACAGAACCAGGGATCAACTTTTATATCACTGTAAGCTGAAAAAATTAAGTGACTACAATAGACATTATAGCAACTCCAGTGTACACCAGAGAGCATCACCTTACTCGATGTTTTGAGGCATTTTCTTTATATTCGCAATAAAAGGAAAAGGAACTTGTTAACCAAAGCCTGAGCTTCCCTGATGCCAGCCTGCAGAGCACACCACGAACACCGCCAAGAGAAGAAACCTCAGCAAACCTGTCCGCACCTTCGTCGTCTGCTTTTCCTTCATTATGATCCGCGACAGAAGGACCACCCATATCGGCATCGTCGCTTTTACTGGGGACGGAAAGAAAATGTCAGTGGGGACGCAAAGCTTCAGTCAACTCCATCAACCACCATCAGCAGAGGGTGAGTGCTGGGGATCAAGCAGGGGCTCAGGTCTGGTCCCACCAAAGCCATAACCTCAGCCCACGCTGGGTCATCCCTCCTTGTCACCGTGCTGGGCACTTGCACAAACACAGGCTGGTGCTTGGTGCGCTGGCACTCCACACTGGGCACCCGTAGGGGCACAGGACACCGTGATAGGCATCCACAGGGGCACGGGACATCATGCCAGACACCCACAGGGGCACTCAGGGACACAGGACACCGTGATGGGCACCATGGGGGCATGGGACATCATGCCAGACACTCACAGGGGCACATAGGGACACAGGACACCACACTGGGCACCCGTGGGGCACAGGTAGGGGCACAGGACACTGAGCCAGGCACCCACAGAGGTACAGGACACCACACCAGGTACCCACATCAGCACACGCTGTGTGTCAGGTCACTGCACCAGGCACCGGTACAAACAGGCACTGGGGACGAGGACACCACGCTGGACACCAGTACGAACACACAATGGACATCAGTACTTGGACTGGGTACCAGTACAAGCACATGGGGTACCAGTACCAGCAAACACTGGGTACCAGTACAAGCACACGGGGTACCAGTACCAGCAAACACTGGGTACCAGTACAAGCACATGGGGTACCAGTACCAGCAAACACTGGGTACCAGTACAAGCACACGGGGTACCAGTACCAGCAAACACTGGGTACCAGTACAAGCACATGGGGTACCAGTACCAGCAAACAGTGAGCACCAGGACACCACACCAGGTACCCGTACAAACACACCGGGCTTCAGGTCACTGCACCGGGTCCCCCAATGGGCACAACCGGCGCTGGGACATCCCACCGGGACCCCCCACGAGTCAGACACCCCGCCGGGCCTCACCTGTGTGCGCGTAGGAGACCGGGACCCTCCAGAGCGAGACGTGCGCGGAGACGGAGGCGAAGTACTTGCCGAAGGCGAGCGGGAGGATGTAGCGGG
>NW_010329930.1:0-497 GCF_000700745.2 Antrostomus carolinensis
TCCACAACATTCTGTGATTATGTGATTTGCTCCACTTCAGCAAGGTGGCATCAACTAGAGATCTTCCTCAGCTGGAGCACAACTGAGAAAGCTTAGTATTCCCTCCTAGGAAAGGAAGATGGTCTTCCACCACCCCCCAAATGATGACTCATGCAATGATTAAGCTCTTCCTGCCTAACTTGTAGGTAAATGTTTCACCCTTATTGGAGGACAAGCTCTTGGAGGTGCAAGGGATTATGAACACACTTTTCCTTATGGACAGACACCTCCCTGGTACAGCAGCTGGATCAGATTCTTGAGTCAGAGTTAATGAGTACATTAGCTACAGCTGCACCTGTTTTCCTTGAACTTAGGACTCTTCAGCCTGGAGAAGAGCAGCCTGAGAGGGGATCTGATCAATGTCTATCAATATCTGAAATGTGGGGGCCACATGGATGGGGCCGGGCTCTTCTCAGTGGTGCCCAGTGACAGGACAAGGGGCAATGGGCACAAACTGG
>NW_010329930.1:643-6572 GCF_000700745.2 Antrostomus carolinensis
ACCTGCTTTGGCAGGGGGGTTGGACTGGATGATCTCCTGAGGTCCCTTCCAACCCCACCATTCTGTGATGAACTTGTGCAAGGATGGCTTTGTGAGCCAGCCATATAGCTGGCTCCAACATAAAGCACAATCTGGTCTCAGAGTGCAGGTGGTGGCCAGATAGTTGAGCTCAGTGCTCAGCCCAGTCTCAGAAGGAAACAGGGATCTGAAGGGAATCTCTAAGCAGACACTGGAGAGTTTCTTTAACGCAGTGAGCCCTCTGTGACTCCTAATGAAAGACAGGATGAGACTCAGCTTCTCTTGCTAAAATAAGCTCATCTTTAAGCGAGTTGTGCTAGGGATGCTCTAACTGCAGCGTGGGTATCTTAACTTTTGGACTGATGAGTTCTCATTCTCAAGGCAACCTGGATACACAATCCATTAATCTTAAGAGCAAAAGAAGTAGGAGCTGATAGTGGAAAAGTATTGGCTGAAGAGCCCTGACTGTTTCTTTTGTCTGGGTAGATGCTGCTCTTCAGTCACTCCCACAAATGAGATCCTGTGAGTAATCATGGTGAGAGATCTCCCTTGGTTTATTCTTGGTCCTAAGGATTATCATTGTATCTGATAAACCAAGGGGTTGATTCTCTTCCCTGAGCTGTACATGGTGGCTCCTTCATTCCCTACCAGTTGTCCTCAAAAGATCACTTGATACGGAAAAAAAGAGGGAGTGATTTGACAGCACAGAATACAACAGAGAGAGACAAATAATCCAACAGATCTCAACAGGAAAGTTTTTCTGGAACCTGAAGACATACAGTGCCTGCTAGGTCACCTGTGTTTACAGAAACTATGACTTTTATTATTTTTATATTCCTTTAACTATATATAGCACAAGCAGTACCACACTGAGGAAAAACACCATTCATGGGCAGTGAACTAATGATGCTTAATTCCTTATGAATTTTTGAATTACATCCTTCCCTCCTTGTGGCAATAGCCCTCTTCAGCAACACCTTTGGTTCCCTGTAGGTCATTCTCTCCAGCAATACTTCTCATTTTCCCATCCTTCATCCATACTCTCAGCTATCTCCCATCACACCCACTATACACCCTGCAACATCCTAGTTCCCTCCCTGCTGGCAGATGAACTGGGACCAGTTCAGCACACTGCAGATGGTGAAGAGCTGGCAAGAGCCTCTCTGAATAGAAACCAACTGAGTGTTCCCGCTTTCCTCAGTGAGAGCAGTTTTTGATGACCTCTCTCTAGCCAGTCATTAATGTTTGGAGATGTCACAGGAACTCAGGATCTTGGAGTCTCTTATCCCTCTGTGAAATCTGGTTGCAGTTGGCCAATGGATTATGAAGTTATCAGGAAGGAACTCACAAGGAGATAGAGGACAGATGGGTTCTTGGGGATAATTACAAAATAACCAAGCTAAAAGTACAAAATGACCAAGTAGTGAAGAGATCAAAGGAAATCTGTTCTGTTGGAAGACAGATCTAGGGCTGTTCTAGGAAGAAAGCTTTTTTTTAACATATGGGAGAATATTTCATAGCTTGAGACATACTCAGCTCAGCCACCAAGAAAACAGTGAAAGACTTTCTAGGGAATAATGGTCTCTACTGCCAGCCAAGGCTAGATCTGTACTGACAATGCAGGAGGCAACAGTACATAATATATTTGTTCCATTAGCATATCTGAGCTCTTAGACTTTTATTTTACAAAAACCTACCATAAAATCCATTTTGGACTGTGCTGATGCCATACTGAGCCCTCCAGAGGAACGGATCTAGTGCTTGGGCTAGTTTAGGATCCTCTGGCCCCAGTAAATCTACCAGCTTCTTCACAGCATTTGGCCTCTGAAGACACAGCACGAGAGCAGTGCCTGAGGTAAGGTAGGTACAATGAGCTTCTAAAACAGCAGGATCCTGAAAAGAAATAACAGATATGGAAGAGATTATAATGAAGTGTTGGTGAGCACTGGGTGCATCCCAGCTTTCCTTTGGCTAGACCCATTCCTGTTGGAAGCAAGCAGATCTGCCATAACTCCTTGCTTTCTCTCCTCTTTGTAATATATGTGCCAGTGGTCTCTGCAGGCAGATTTTTAGGGGGTAAGGACAAAAACAAACTGCAGGTTAACTGTCTGCTGCTGCAGCTTTGATTTATGCAATAAATCCTTACCTTCAGAGTGACATTTGGATAGGGTGGAAGCAACGGACATTAGCAATATCAACAGGGTCATAAATGCTCTGGGATAAGGAGCCACATTGAATTCTTCAGCTGATATAAAATGATGGAATACAAATACCACAGCTTTTTGAATTCATGAAAGGAAGGACCCCCCACACCCACCCTGCTGCTACAGCCTGGCTTCTCCCAGAGGCTGGTAGGATTTCACACACTAGTTGGGATCAGGACTACAGAAGTGGTGAGCTTAAAACAAGGAGGCTCAGGACAGGGCACTAGATGGGAACTGAAAGAAAACAGTTTTCCTTCCTGGCTTTGCTGCTGATGCATTGTGCTCCATCACAAATTTCATAGAATCCCAGACTGGTCTGGGTTGGAAGGGACCTTAAAGCTCATCCAGTTCCAACCCCCCTGCCAGCAGCAGGGACACCTTCCACTAGAAATTTCTCTACCTTTGCTTCTTTTCCAAGTGTTGTCAGCTCAGCCTGTGACCACTCCTGAGCAGAGATGTTCCTCTTGTAGCTGTGCAGGTCACAACACCCTGGGATCTTTCTTTTAACTAAGAAGGGTGCTAATGATAACTAGCAACCACTGCACCAGTGAGGAGTCCAATTTGTAGGCTGGAGATAGACATGATGATTGAGAAGCACAGGGAAAAGTAGCAAGTGCCTGGGGCTGAAGGCTCCCAAGGAGCAGCAGAGCACTCACAGCCTTGCTGCCTGTTTTAATGAAGCAAAACCTTGGGAAGCCAGGCTTGTTGCAGATGTCTCTGTGGAGCAGGAGGTCAGGGTGCCCACAGCAGCCACAGGCTGTCTCCTCCTGCCCCCCACATCTTCATAAAGTGGCAGGAGCACCCAGCTCTGCCTCCCAGCACTCCCCAGTGCAGCAACACCTCTGCCACAGGAAAGCTCCATGCCAGCACTGTTACAGACACAGCATCTTCACCTCATGGGCTGAACCAAGCTGTGGTTATTTCCTTTTTTTCCAGTTTTTGAGGAAATGAAAACAAGGGGGAAAACCACTATTTGATTCAGTTGAATCACATCATTCAGCCCCCTAAAGGTTTTAATTCCACCGATTTTTTTAATCTTCTGAACGCAGCAGAATATGGCAATTCTCTAGATAAAACATTTCAAAAAGAAAATCCCATAATTTCATTTAAAAATATGGAGATAAAAGACTTCAAGGCCTCTTTTGCTTTTCTATCGTATGAAACCATTCACTGAGTTTGACCCAAATCTTTTCTCACTTGCATTCCCCCTCCACTGCATTTCTAAGAAGTTATACATTGAAAACCATGGGCTCAATCCTGATATTCTCCCCTGTATTTGAAAATGCAAAATGATCCAGGAGAAAGCCCCTCTAGTCTTAAATTGGTTAGTTCTGCAGGGATTGGATACAAGTTGTGATATTTGTCAATCCTCCCACCCCATGGACACACAGGGCAAAGCAAAGGGTGTTCTGCATCCCAGGGAAGTTCCACAGGCTCTCCTGTGACAAGAGAGCTCTGTTTAGGTGAGGATGAAGAGTTTCCTCATGTCACAGAATACTGCAAAATTTTGACATTCATTTAGTTCTGTATAATACATAGTAAACCCTTTTTGCTTGAAAATTTTTGTTAGTTTAAACAAAAATATATATAATTCACTTTTTTAAGGGCTTTCTCTTTGAGAGATGAAAAACAGTGATGATGACTTCATGGAAATTTTCAAAAGAACTGGATATAACATATCAACATTCATCCATGTCAAACATCTGCAAAAGAAAATGTTCAAAGACATAGTTTCTGTTAAATGGACCATAATAAATGAAATTATTTTAGAATCATAGAATCCCAGACAGGTTTGGGTTGGAAGGGACCTTAAAGCTCATCCAGTCCCAACCCCCCTGCCAGCAGCAGGGACACCTTCCACTAGACCAGGTTGCTCAAAGCCTCATCCAACCTGGCCAAGAACACTTCCAGGGAGGAGCAGCCACAGCTTCTCTGGGCAACTTGGGACACTGTCTCACCACCCTCACAGTGAAGAACTTCCTCCTAATATTGGAAGTATCCAATATTATTGGGTATATATACATATAAACAAAATTATCCAATTTTGTTGCAGATCTTCTAACAGTGCCTTTAGATCTACAGAACAAACCCCTTTTGTCTCCATTTCCTGTCTTTCAGTTGTTCCCCAGTAAACATCCAGACTTTGGGTTAAAGAAGATGTTGTTCCTAATTGCTACTGAGGGTGTCAGGGAGTCAAGGTGACTTCTTTCCTTCTGACAGACCCCCACATCCGCTGTAGACTCTTCCAGGCAAACAATGCCTTCATTGACATCCTGCCTCCGCACCGTCTCCGAGCCGTGTCCTCGCTGACACCCAAGCAGCTGCGCTGAGATTGCAGGTGTGCAGCTGACTGGAGTTCAGTGAGCAATGCTGCTGATGCACACGGAGAGGAACTTCCAGCTGTGTGCTGGCTCTGGAGGACTAACAGGATTAAGTAGCAGCAAAATTCTCCTTCTGCCTCTACTGTTAGAATCACAAGATAGGACTGGAGGGAATCCGTCAAGATATTGAGTCCAGTGACCTGCTACTGTATGCAATCAGATCGGGTAATCCCCAGCAGAACAACCAGGTCCCACTGTAAAACCAAGCTTTCTAGCTAGCTTCCAAAACCAGTCCAGCATTCAAAACGTGAATCTTTGCAGGACTGGACCTGCTGGATAAGCACAGAAAGGAGAGACAACCTCCAGAGGCAGAACTCCCCTGGGAACAGTCACTTCTCACAGCCTGAACACAATCAGGTCATGCCAGGAGCTGAGAAGACAATTCCACAATTCCAGCTCTATTTACCTGACCTTTATTTAAAAAAAAAAAAAAAATCTTATTACTCTTCAGTGAAAAGTATTATCATGGCTCCTGTGATTAGATAACCTCAGATGATCCAAGGGCTGGAGCGATGATGCCAGGGCTGGAGCACCTCTCCTATGAGGACAGGCTGAGAGAGCTGGGGCTGTTCAGCCTGGAGAAGAGAAGGCTCCAGGGAGATCTTATAGCGGCCTCCCAGTACCTGAAGGGGCTACAAGAAAGCTGGGGAGGGACTTTTCATAAGGGCAGTTAATGACAAAACAAGGGGAAATGGGTTTAAGCTGAAAGAGGGGAGGTTTAGATGAGATATTAGGAAGAAGTTCTTCACTGTGAGGGTGGTCAGACACTGGAACAGGTTGCCCAAGGAAGTTGTAGATGCCCCCTCCCTGGAATTGAAGGCCAGGTTGGATGAGGCTTTGAGCAACCTGGTCTAGTGGAAGGTGTCCCTGCTGCTGGCAGGGGGGTTGGAACTGGATGATCTTTAAGGTCTCTTCCCACCCAAACCATTCTATGATTCTATGATTCTAAACAGCAGACCAATCCAATATTTATTGTATGCCAAAAAAGGCCACAAGCGACTCAGAAGCTGAATGTTAGTATTTAAGTGTAAAAATGTTTGTGAAATCATGTGGCTGAGGGTGTTTGTCAACGTGCATGTAAATAATACATTAGGAAGAGGAAGGAGATACTAGGGAGATACACTGACTTGCTGTCAGTGAGTAAAACCAAAATCTGCTATCAAGTTCTGTGTACACAAAACAAAGTGGCACAGCACAGAGCACGTGGGAATCTACTAGAGATTTTTGGAGATGGATTATGGAAGAGGCTCCAGGTGAGGAGGAGACAGAAAACCCTGGACAGAATTTCTAGAAGGGGCAGACACACTGGCTCCATGTTCTTCAGCA
>NW_010329930.1:6585-19452 GCF_000700745.2 Antrostomus carolinensis
GAGGTACCCTTAAACCCCCTCCACCCCCACCCCCCCTGCCATCAGCAGGGACACCTTCCACTAGACCAGGTTGCTCAAAGCCTCATCCAACCTGGCCGAGAACACTTCCAGGGAGGAGCAGCCACAGCTTCTCTGGGCAACCTGGGACACTGTCTCACCACCCTCACAGTGAAGAACTTCTTCCTAATATCTCATCTAAACCTCCCCTCTTTCAGCTTAAACCCATTTCCCCTTGTTTTGTCATTAACTGCCCTTAGGAAAAGTCTTTCCCCAGCTTTCTTGTAAATTTGCTCTCATATTAAGAGCCTCATTTTAAAAACAGCATTGTATCCTGTTGTCCCCTAAACTGAGAAACAGATCGATAATGAACGTTGCTCCAATTCAAACGCTTTCTATGAAATTCAGCTGTGAAAAAAAGTTCTGCCCCCACCAGCCATTTTAACACTTTCAAAATAACCCAGTCCCTGAAGCATGCTGAGGCTTTTGGAAAATCTACCTACTTATCTTGGGAGCTCAGCCTTTTGCAGCCCCCACAAGTGAAAGATTTTCTGATGTGTTCTAAAAATGAGAAGGAGCCCCTGGACAGCAGAAAGCATTTCCTGCTGTCCCTTCCCCCTTGCCAAAGGCAGTCTATTATCTCTGCGTTCTCATTTTCAAAACATGGGTTGGTTTTTTGTTTTGTTTTGCCTTTTTCCCCCCACAAACAAAACCCAATAGTCGGTAATTTTTAAACTCCTTAGTCACCAGTTCTTCAAGGAAACTAAATCAATGCTCAACAGCTGCTCTAATGTGTCAGAGAACTCCAAAAACAAGAGAAATTTTTTTCAGGAAACAACCTCTCTTCAAATTGACCCTTCATATATCGACATTACTTCCTGAGGTCGACATTTGGATTTTTTTTTTAAATGTTTTTTGTTTCAGATAATTGACTAAGCATTTTTGTATTTCTCTGTATGATTTAAAACTGTATTGGAAAGCACTTCCCTATCAAGTCTAGTAGCCACTAAATCCCTCTTACCAGTGGTCTGCAAATATTTAGAAACCAGATGCTTGTGCTCCATTGCTTTGCCATCATGCAGAAGGTATTAATTGTTCCTGATTGAGGATTATTTTAGAGCACTGTCCTGGCATGTTCCTGTCTTCTTCTACGAGGGAGTGCTATAAACTCTCCCAACTTAACCCAAGAGCAATATTGATTATAAAGGCTTGTTTTCTGTAAAAGTTAATTGGTTAAATGTCTCCATGAAAGCAATCAAATAACGAGGATTTCCCCCACCCCAAGGAAAAGAAAGAAATCTAACTCATCTAAAATGCTCAGCTTCCAGTTTCCTGGCTTTCAAAATATCTTTACACTCATCTCCTGTCTCATCTCAGGATATTTCACGTTGGGAAAAAAAATAATTTCTAATGCTATAAAAGAGCAGAAACATAAATCTATTTTTAGCTAACAAACACTTGTAACACCTCAAGATTTAAGAACCCTCTTCACTGTCTATTAGACATTAGAAATTACAGTAATTCAATATTCTCTCTTTGCAGGTCACTTTTACAGACTCAGACACATGCTCCTGGAACAAAGATTCAGCAGAATATGTAATGTAATATACAGTAACAGGGCTCCAGAGGTACATATTCTCTGGCAGTGCAATGGATGTTTCCCATCTCCCAGGTTTAAACACCCAGAAGGAAATTCAGGCACACGTGCAGAAGGTGTGGTATGCCCCTTAGATGTGCCCTACCTGGAATGACCTTGGGGAAGAAAAAGACTACACCTGTTTTATAGTTAAAGAGTCAGCATTGTAAATTAGCAGCTAAACAGATTCCTGGGAGGTCTGTATCACCCATATCCTCCAGACTTCTGTTTTAGAGAAACCAGGTCTGCTTCTTTGTGGCAGGCGATAAAAGAAACCACCAGCACGTCAGCTTTCTTTGTGTCTGACACCAGTACAGATCCAATTGTTCTACATGGCTCACTTCTAACAACAACTCAGAAATCCTAGATGGAAATTTTTGCTTTTTTCAGGAATGGATTATTCACTAGCTAACATATTTCCCTCTCTAAACATAAGCACAGCCATAGATCTGCTGGTTTCTTAACAAACCTGTTTCACTTCAGAAGAAAGGAGTCCTAAGGCAATGTCTGGCTCCAGGTTTATGTGTTTCATTCCAACCACACTGAATTTTTCCAGGTCTAGTTTTTGGAGGATCTTTGCAAGACTATGGCTCCAGGCACCAGGTTTGATCAGCAGCACTGTGCAAAGAATCTGGGCTCCTGTAACAAAGCACACTAGTGAAACCCAAAGGCACTCCTAAAAGCTGAGGTAAAACATACAGCAGTATTTGTTTACTAGCCTGGACAGACATCTGTTGGAGAGGGTTATCTAAAACCTGGCATGAAGTTCATAAAAATTTGAACAAAACAAGTCCATATAAAAAAACCCCCTGTGCATATAGGACTTTGGGGTTTGCCTTTGATTTTTAGTTTAAAAATATATCTAAAACAGTCTAGGCTTGTAGATTATTTTTATCTTTTTGTTGCAGGAAATCTGTCCTGAGTCCAAAAAGTTTATGTGGCAGGTCTGTAGGATAAAATTCAATCCTTTATATTATATATGAACGTTTTAAGAGGGATAAAATATTCCCTTTTACATTTTTCATGTGAACTGGAGTGATTATGTGATATAATCCTTAAGGCAGGTATTAAATTCTTATTCCTCCTAGTTCACCTCTCAGTATCTCTCTGTTAGAGCTGTGTTTCAGAGAGGCACTAACAAGTATGACAGGTCCCAATTAATGTTATAAACCTACGACGAACAGAACTGTGTTTACTAAAACTGAAATTTCAGCAAAAACTTTTTGCTTGTGACAAAGCTCTCCCCGCAGAGCTGCCAGCCAGGTGCAGCCCTCGGTGTGCTCTGAGAAACAGAAAATAAACCACATCAAGATACTTTTGCTGTCTAATGATACAAAATGCATTAAAAGGCAGAAAATAGGTACATTTTTAAATGACAGCATTTTCAAGTTATCAGTTTTGCTAATCTAAAGTACTTTATTACTAAGAATATAGCTCAGATTTTATCCTAATAACATCCTTTGAAGATTTATTGGCAACTGTAGTGTCGGAACCAGTCAGGTAGGACCCATTAAGTGCTGGTGCCTAACCATGACAATTAGCGTGAAGCACGAGGTAACAGTACTGCAGGCTGCTAAAACTGAGCCAGGATTATCTGTTTGTGTACATAAAATGGCATTTTATGTTTCCTGTACACCCCACAACTAATTATACAGATGTTGATGCAACGAAGCATCAACAAGGCTACATATAATTTAATGCCACTTGTTATTTTCCAATGGCAAGAAGCATGTTGCCAATTCATGACAGAGGAATACAGGATCAAAAATAAAAAGCAAGATTACTGCTTCCTCCTCCACTTGATATGGAAACTTAACTCTTATTGTGCAGGCAGCCCTCCTATGAAAGATCTGCTATTTTCTTCCCATCATTCTTGAACAGGGAGGTTTAAATGCCATAGCAACAGCCTGCAAGTGCAGGAGCAAGCCGCTCGGATCCACTCAGCTGCTCGCATGCAGAGCAGCAATCGCGACTATATACCATTACATAAGGGTTCATTGTCCTCAAGATGTTTTACTCACCATCTGCTATGTTTCTGGGCAAACATTCTCATTCTTGTGGTATGTGAATCACTACATGCTGCATATTTATGTACTTTAGACACTTCAAAAGGGATTTGTCTTATGTCACTTTGCCATCTCGGTTTGGTCACAGACAAGTGTTGAAAGCAGGTGGAACACCTTGCCACCTAGAGTTGCTTTTCTCTCCTCGCTGATTATAAGTGACAACAGTTAGAGAAAATGCCACTGTCTACCAGTGGAACAGTCTCTGATCATGAATTACCAGAGGCACCTGTCTGACAGCCCTCAAACAGGCCTGATTTCCATCCCCAGTTCCAGCTGTTTAGTGGCCTCTCCAGTTTTCCTCAAGTTGCCTGGTCTTTGTTACGTTTTTCTGCTCTGTAATATTTTTAGACCCCTTCCTCATGGCCAATGATCTTCTCCCCCCCCAAAATTTATTACATAGGTTTTGATTTCAGAGTGTAACGGTGAAAAATACTGTTTATTTTATATACTATTTAAATACAGTACTTTAGATAGATGGGTGTCTTAAAATAAGTGTAAACTCAAGAGAAGCAAATGTCAGATTTCCTGGCATGCTTAGAAAAGAGAGTGAATATCACTGCCTGTATTCAAGCCTAAGGAAGAAGTTGGTATAATCCTTTTGCTTAGCTTTGGGTGGTACATCTAGATGAGTTAGTTCCACAAAGTCCTAATCAAAGCACGTTTTTTTCATTTTCTCTTCTCTCACCTGCTTGCAAGTAGGTAAAGAGTGATTCTGCACAGCATCTCTGGCTCTCTCCCACTAAATAAGAAAAGCAGATAGATTTGAGTAAGCAGCATGCATGTTCTGGAACAATAATTTGAGAATGCACCATCATGTCTACGTAATGCAGCCAGCATTGCTACGACACAATTAATTTAAATTGTTATTCTGGGAAATACATGGTTTGATTTCAGATGTATTGGGACACCCTGGGAGATAGCGTGCTTACCAATTCTCCACTAAGCCCAACAGCAGATGCTGAGAAGGACTGCAAGTATTAAATCACTTTGATTCTTGGTCACCTTTTCTGTGTATCTCAGAGTGGCTCACAGTGGTTTTAAGCTACCTTTGTGCTGCCAATATTCATAGTCAAGTTAGAAGCTGCTTTGTTTCTGATGTAAGTCCCAGAAGCTCAGGTGTTTTGTTTAATGTCCTCTCTTGTGCCCCTGGAAGCAAAGAAGGGCTGTGTATTCTGACTACAAACCTACTGAGCCCAGATCTATTGTTCAGTCCTTTCCTCAGCTCTGCTGATAAAACCTCACTGACATTCCCCAAGCAGCCAGGAATGGGCGCTTCAGTGGTTCTTCATAAGAGCAGAGCAGTATAAAAGGAGTCTGGTGAGTCAGAATTTATGATAAAAGCCTATAGAAAAAATGTTTCCTTCAGTCTAATGTAAAACCTGCAGTGACCTGGAGAGGTGAGGAAAATTTAAGGCACTTCAAGTCACATATGAATTGAGAAGTTATCTAGGACTAGGCACAATGAGGAGAAGCTTGCATCAGATTGATAAAGGACTTCCTTTTCCAGTCACTGGCAAGTTTAACCAGTGTGCCATGCAAGGCAGATAACAGAAAACTAAAATCTATTCATCAAAACAAGATCATTTTGTATTTGTTCCTGTCTGAAATCCACATATTTTCATTTCCCAGAGCAATGTCTCTGGAAGGTATCTAGACAAAGTGTTCTTTTCTTTTCTTTCAGTGAGAACTTTTTCTCTTTCCACAGGTCTGTCTTTTATTTTGCTGGAATAATAAGAGTAACATATAGAAGGTGGAACTAGCTCCAAGGTCCTTGCCTCATAACTTCTTAGCTCACATCCTCACAATTTTTTTCTTCAGTATTGGGGTTATTTGAAAGAGCTTCTGGGATCTGTGAATTCTGTGGTGACTCGGGTGGCACTGTAATGCAAATGACAGAGGCTCTGCTGCCTGAGACTTAGGAAATGTGCATTCTGCTCTGATTTCTGTCACCCACTTGTCAGGCAATTGTGATCAAGGCATTTCACCTCTCTAGGCTTCAACTACCCCTCTGTAAAATATAATAACACTCACCACCTCTGGGATCTGCAATGGAAAAGGGCTACTAAAGAGCTGGCATTAATTACTCTTCTAGCCTACATTCCACACCAGCCCTAGACAGGTCATCCAGGCATGCACAGAACTGTGTAGAAGAAAGGTGATCTCGCAATACTACCACCTTCCACCAGTACCAAGTGGACCCATCTGGCCTCTTCTTCCAAATTTCCTGGGATTATGATGTCCAACCAAAGGTTTACTCATCCCATTTTAACGACTCTGACAGAGAACATACAGATATAGTTTTCTTCAACCTATTTTAAGATTATAAAATTATTTTTCATTCAAGAGGCAAGTGGTGCATACTTCTAGTCTTACCTTCAGCCCTGGACCTCTTGCCAGGTGGTGGCAGGTATTTCATAGCAGGGCGGTGTTCTGCATCTGTAAAAGGAAGGAGGTGTATTGTTATGGATTCACAGATGGGGGACCTTTACTGTTTGAGGGGGTGGGGAGTGATGAAGGTAATTTTATTTAGCAGGGGAAGTGGCAGACGTTTAACCAGCAAAATACTGAAGAGCTGTTCTCCAGCACAAAGACCTCTCCATTCCTCCCACAACAATAAAAACAGGTGGAAAAAAATGTAATAACCTTATAAAAGAGAAAGTGCAGGATGCTGAAGTCAAGCTTCAGCTATGCTCCTTTTTTCTTGACAATGGCTTTGGTGGGAAGGGCTGGCACTGCGATCACAACCTCCCTCAATGAACTGATCTCACAGTTCTGCTTTCCTCTTATCCTGCCTTTCAGTCTCAAGGTAACTTTAACGAAGGGCAGCAATGCATCTAAATTGGGATATCTGATGCCTTCTTTTTTGAAGGCCTCCTCTTCTTACTCTCCAATCTCACATAAACCACCCACATAGTTCAATGTCAGATTTAACTTTTGGTGAGATTAGAATTAGTATCTTTTTCCTGACACCATCACATTTTCTTCTTTCTATTCAGTAAAGCCCATTTGTTACTCCGCGCTACGGAAGCGCTGTCTATTTGACACAAGCATCCAAGTTTGTGTTGACAACAAAGGACCTTTCTTCCCCACAAAGAGTCAGAGGAAGAGCTATAAATTACAAAGCACGAATGCACTTATGGAACCGCGTCACTCCTCCTCAGTTGATACGTGGTGTTACCACAGTCTTGATTTCTCTGTTATTAGAAATCACCAGACTCAGAATTGTCTGTCTTTAAGTGTAAGGATTCAGGTATCCCCAAGAATGGAGGTGATATGCCAATATATTTCACATCAGAAGAAAAAGGTGGAAGCTCATACTCTGGTGCTCCAAAGCATCCAATATCTGTAACACCAGAGTCTGCACAGTGATTTAGTTTAAAGAGGTGTGGCTACACAGTTCTTGCTACAGGAGGAAACTAGCAGGTTTACTATGCTGAAAGATCAATGTGAGCATATATATCACTGAAGTCTCAGAAGCTTTTGACAGCAAAGGTCTCCGTTCCTCATAAACTATTTGTTCTCTTCCAGGATAATAATAAATTGTCAAGAAATCTGCTTTCTTCAGCTCTTGCACATTAGTAGCACCTTTGTCTCCTTGAGTACAGGGCAAAGTAGGGACATCTAGCCCCCACAAGTGAGGCACTGCAATTAGGTGCCCACATTGAGGTGGGACAAATCTTGGCCTCTGTTTCTCAGTTTCTCTTTTATAGAGAGGCAAAATGCATAGAATTCTTTACTGGTCCTGTCAACTGTTGTAATATCTATTTAGTATTTATGGAGTACCATGAGATCTTCAGAAAGGCTGTGCATAGCAATATTAACTTGATAGGCCAACACGTAGATGACCTCCAGTGGCTCCTGCTGATTTAATATCCCTCATCATTATTCAGCCATGCACAGAATTTCACCCCAAATTATTAAGTTTTTCTGTGCCTTAGAAAACCCCACAGCAATGGATTCCTTTGTCCAAGTTCATAAATTCCCAAACACCCTATACCCAAGGACATTATAAACAGTAAAAACGTGTCTTACCAGTTACAAAATCTGTCTCTGTGAAGAAGAGGATGGCTTGTCTGAATGTCACCTCTGGGGTCAAGGCCATTACGGTCTGCAGAAGACTGTCACCTTTGCTTAGCTTCTCCTCATGCTGTGTTAATCTCTTCAATGCATCTGCAAGAACTTCAAAGGCATTGATTCGCCGTAACACACACACCAGGACTGGGTTTGACATCAGTGTATCAAGGCTTCTTCGCCAGGAAGTATCTCCAACCTCAAAAGGTGTTATTTCTCTGGCCTGACGTCGAGTGAGATGGGGCAACCACTTGAGACCCAGGAGCTCAAATCCCAAATAGGGTCCTTCTGCAAGTCAAGAGAAATCTGTTTAGCATCAGTTGACAGCGTGTGTTTCATAGAAGCTGTGTTTTCTTTTGGAGAAAAGTCTTCTAAATTCACAATGATTTTTTTTTTACTAGACAACAAGTTCCAAAGCTGCTTTGACTTCACCTCCTGTCGCATCCAAAATGGACTGTGAGGCAGAGATGGAAATATACCGGGAAAAATCACCAGATACAAATGCTAGGAAATTACATTACAGTGAAAACAAAAAATGGGCTATCTGGGAAATCAACAGGGAGCCACAGAGAATGAGTGCCTTGATTTGATTAGAGAACACAGCTAATGGAGAAGAGTTGAAAGGGAAATACCAAGAACACACTGATAACAATGTGGTTTGACACAGGATAATCGATAATTATAGATCCTTTACCACCTCTCATAACATTCCATTTGAAGTTATATTCATTATAGTAATAAGCTACAATTTAATGCTGACTTGTCTCTAAATTAGTTTAAATGTTGTTGTGTTTGTAAAGCGATGTTACTTCCAATGGAGCAAGATCTTCTAGCAGCCTTCCAATACCTGAAGGGGCTACAAGAAAGCTGGGGAAGGACTTTTCATAAGGGCAATTAATGACAAAACAAGGGGAAATGGGTTTAAACTGAAAGAGGGGAGGTTTAGATGAGATATTAGGAAGAAGTTCTTCACTGTGAGGGTGGTCAGACACTGGAACAGGCTGCCCAAGGAAGTTGTAGATGCCCCCTCCCTGGAAGTGTTGAAGGCCAGGCTGGATGAGGCTTTGAGCAACCTGGTCTAGTGGAAGGTGTCCCTGCTGTTGGCAGGGGGGTTGGGACTGGATGAGCTTTAAGGTCCCTTCCAATCCAAACCAGTCTGGGATTCTATGATATTCAGGGGCTCAATCCAGGAGTGCATGTTGCTGGAAGTTTCTGTCAGCTAGAATCTCCTCCTGACCTACCACGATACAGAACTTACTCCATAGTATTGTTTCAAGAGTAGGAAACAACATAGTATAAGACAAGGCACCAGACTTCTGCCCTTTGTTAGTACATTTCCTGCATTATTACATTTTGATGCAAACTATATAAAGTCATCATCCTGCTTAGCACTTGACAGCACCCTGCATGCATTTGTAAGCACTTAACATGGGGAATAGTGTCATTATTCCTCCCCTGTGCGTGAGGAAACGAAGCATGAACTGGTGAAGTCTCTTGCTTCTGATTACAAAGGATGTCAGTGGACAGAATAGAGTTTGTGACTTTGGAATTCATGTTGCTATGCCCCAATTACACAGCTGCTTTATCTCCTGGTACTTAGGGAGAGACACAATGCTCTGGATTACATAAAAGGCTCAGGAAGCCTAAGCACATCTTTGAACTAATTTGAAACTCTCTGAAGAAAATTATGCCCACCTGAGCTGTTTGCATTATGAAAACTGGCCTTGCCTGTGACTAACTAGCCATGGTAAACTCTTCAGTTCTTCTTTAGGCAGGTAAGCAAAGAAACCTATCCTCCTTCCTGAGGCACCTTGCACCACATTTTTCAGAATGTTCCTGCTGTGATAAAAATAGCTAGACAGGGTAAAACATTCCTGACCAACTTCTGCTGCCCTTCCCAAGAGCTGGGGTCACCTGTACTTTGAGGCTGGGTATTGTCCCCAGGAAGAAGGATCTGGTGAAGGAGCTCTCCAGCACTTTTCATAGCATCCATTCCGACCAGCGTCAGCATGACAACTTGCTCCATTTCAGGATCAGAAGTGTATGTTTGATTGCAGAAAAGATCCAGAGGAATGTTACAGGGGTCTGGCACTGCACTGAGGTTTCCTCCTGCCCAGGGAGATGATGAAAACAAAACTAGTTACCCCACAGAAACAAATCTCAAGTCTTTTTTAGTGTGAAGGAATTGACTAATTCTTTGAGCAAAGGCCAGTGTCTCACTGTGGTACTGCTCCTCATGCTGCAGCTCAGCGTGGCCAGAAAAACAACCATGCATGAGGAGCAATATCCCAGCAAACCCTTTCTAATTAGTCACACTCCTTAACTGGAATTACTTTTTGCCACGTAAACCAAAGACATTAAATCCTAATTTTGATATCCTTATTCACGCCATTAAGCAGAGTTGATAGATCTACACTGAAATGATTGAAGGCATCAATTTCAGATTGAAAACTAATGACTGACTTCACATTAAATGGATACTTCATTTTGCTTTCTAGGAGATTACACAGCATACAATTGAGGGCTAAATCAGGGACTGTTACAATACCATGCATATATCCACAGTCCTATTGGGAACAGTATAGCCTGCAGAATCCCTGACCCATCAGAAATATATGTTTGAGTCCATGTGGTTTCACTACATGATTATTTAATCAATTATATAGATTAACATTTATTTACTTAGTTATTCCGATATCTTAACATTTCATAATGCTAGAAAATGGTGAATGACATGCACTTGATTATATTTCCTTATGATTTAGTGTGAATTTAGTTTAGGAGAGCAATATTCTTCAATTAAAAATCCTGATACCCAACATTTAAAATAAACTAATTAGTTAAATAAAAGTATATTAGTCTGCTGAATACATAAGAAAACACTACCTGTAGTTAGCAAAATAAACATCTGTTTATCATGACCTCCAAGTGTATAAAACTAGTAGGTTTAAGACTGTCCTACCTATTTGACTCACATATTTCTAACCAAAACCATGTTTACTTGTTTTTTCAAGTCCTACCAATTTCCCAGCTTTGAATGCATGAGTTACTGAAGTGAATTCAACTGTGTAAACCAAAATTAAGAACATCTGAGTAAAGCGAAATGAAAAAGTGCCTTCTCTGCACCTATGGAGGAAACTACAGCTGCCAACATTTATCACTTCAGCACATTCTAGTTTTACATGCTTAACCACCAGTTTATCTCTTCTTAATATTTTGACTTCTCTTGAAACTATGGCAATAAATGTACTGGATATTAATCTTTTATTTACGGTAGGTTTAAGGCTTAATTGGTTGTTATGTCACATTTAAATAATTTGTTTTTTCCTATATTTTAAAGTTTACTTTAAAAGAGGTATTTCCATTTCACTTTTTAATTGATTTCTCCAGCAAGAGAAGACATTCAATGAGAGTTACTACAGTGAGTTACCTGAAAGGAGGTGGGAGCAAGGTGGGTGTTGGTCTCTTCTCCCAAGTAACAGGACAAGAGAAAACAGCCTCAAGTTGCACCAAGGGAGGTTCAGATCGGATATTGGGAAAAAATTCTTTACTGAAAGGGTTATCAAATATTGGAACAGGCTGCCCAGGGAAGTGGTTGGGTCACCATCCCTGGAGGGATTTGAAAGACGTGTAGATGTGGTGCTGAGGGACGTGGTTTAGTGGGCACAGTGGTGTTGGGTTCACGGTTGGACTTGATCTTAGAGGTCTTTTCCTACCTCAATGATTCTCTGATTGATGGACAGCAGAACACTAAATAAGTTATTACAGACAACAAGCATATTCCTAATGTTCTTATTCAGGAAAATCCCCTAATGAGGTTGTCAGACCTTACAAAGCCAGAGCAATGCACTGTCCGTAGCTTTCACCTACCCAGTGTCTGCAGCAAGGTCTCGGTGTAAGGAGCCACATGAAAACACGCGGAGGGGTCGAGCCCAGCAGAGGCAGGCAGGCTGCTCTGCCCGCTGCCGAGGAGGCCTTGCTTTGCCAGTTCATTCATCAGCCCTACACACAGAACAAAAGAACACAGTGATGCAGTCTGATATGAAAACACTCTTCCTAACAATGATTTATCTGACCACAGTCCCATTACCAAGACATTAACGTGGGGCCATGCTGAGCTTACCCAAAATGCAGCTCAATCATTCCTTCTCCCCCAGATCACTTACAGTGGGGCAAATGGCTGTTGAAAATTGAGGCTTGGCCACAGCTTTCTCTGGAGATACCTCTGCTTTCTGACCAGCAACCCGATTGTTTCTATTACCTTCTTACTTCTGAGGTGAACTGAAATGTGGAACACATGCACAGAAGATGCTACACAGCTCTTGAATTATAATAATTGTCTGTCCTGGTCTCACTGAGATAGAATCATAGAAGTAATTCTTGGTCAGAAAAGCTGCATTTTAAGAAGACTCCAGCACCCGATCTGGTGAGAACAAAGTTGATAAGACTCTTTGTTTTAGTTTGTGGCCAGTCGTGGTATGTGGCTTTCCATAGTGGTCAAGGTCTTTAGCAGTTCAGAGTTAGGCAGGTGCTAAGGCGAGGAGGAGCAACAGCCAGAGCAGGTGACCCACGCTGGCCAACAGAAGCATTCCACACCATAAACATCACACTCACTATAAATTCAAAAGTTTGCTGGGAACGATCCTCTTCCTCAATGCCATCATCCCTGGAGGATCTCAGTCATGGTTCTGCTCCCAAGGCAAACTCTCCCACTCCTTGTGACTGTCACACTTTCATCAGCTGAGTATAACTTTGTATATTTTATATTAGTTTTTATTATTATTATTTCATTTAATCTGTTTTGATTTCAACTCACAGGTCTCCTTTTCCTTTTCCCAATTCCCCTTCTCAGGTGGGGAAGGGTCATTGGGTGATAGAACAACTGATTAAACAAAGACAGTGTCTTCAATAACTTGGTGTCCGCAAGGAAGAGAAGTCACAAATCGTGAGCCCAGTGCTCAAGGTGAGCAGCAAGGCCAGCGTCCCGCATCCCACAGAGCACCATGTGGCCACAGAGGCACTGCTAGATTACAGACCTGAACAGAAACATGTTCTGCTCATGTAACTCAGTGGGATTGAGGGCACCCTCAGCAAGTT
>NW_010329931.1:0-332 GCF_000700745.2 Antrostomus carolinensis
CGTCGTCTTGGCCTCTGAGTCCCCATCTGCAGCCAGGGAGGGGGGCCCAGCAGCCCACCTGCCCGCTCTCCACTCCAGATCTCATGCATGCCCAAGCTCTCCAGCAGAAATACCTTCTTTGATTGTTGTTTGTAACTCAAGGACCTTTTTGTACCTAATTTCCGATGTCAAAGCGACATTTTAAAAGCAGAAATCCCTCATGTTTTCAATGTCACTGTTTCTCTGCCTTAAGGCTGACATGTATCGTTACCGTACCGGTCGCATGACTCGAGTCCTGGACCTCGCAACACTGTGATGATGGGTTTTTGGTTTCGTTTCTTTGGATTCCTGTC
>NW_010329931.1:362-721 GCF_000700745.2 Antrostomus carolinensis
TGGCACGCAGATGAGAATATGTTTTAGAAAGCAGCCAGTTCTCTTGTCTTTCTTTCCTCGGGCTCAGACCTGCAGGGATGTTGTGCACATGCGCTTCCCCGGGAGGATCAGTCTCTTCCCCTGCGCTGCCCGAAAGCTCTCAACCACGTCCCCTTTCCAGGAGCTCCTGGTGGGACTGAGAGAGCAGCTCCTCTGCAGCTGGTGCCCCCAGGAGTGGCTTCAGCCTGTCCCCAAGCCTGGCTCTGCCCCAGCAGCGGTGCTCGGCGCAGCAGTGAGCCCCCTCCTCTCCCTGGGGAAGGAACAACTGGTGTGTGGGTGGTGTGGGCGCTGCTGCCGGCGCTCCTGTGCCGCATGGCCTC
>NW_010329931.1:736-936 GCF_000700745.2 Antrostomus carolinensis
CTGCCGCTGCTCCAGGGCCGCCCGGCCTCCCTCCGCCTCGGCTCCTCCGCCACCGCAGCCTTCTCCTGGCCCCCAGCCCGGCTTCTCACGGAAAACAGGGGGGTGGGTGCCACCTACCCCACTCCCGCACCCTCCTGGTACACCCCGATCCCAGGGGTACGGAGGGAGCGCGGCGGTGGGGTCTGCCCGCCTGTAGCCGG
>NW_010329931.1:1439-1701 GCF_000700745.2 Antrostomus carolinensis
GGAGGCTTCGCACCCCCCTCTCAGCTGCCGGGGCGGGCGAACGCAGCGCGGCTGCAAATGGAGGCGCAGGCTTTGGGAGGGAAGAGCCTTGCTCCAGATCCCAGCTCGTTAGGAGAAATAACAGCAAATTAATTAAGCTAATAACTTGCTCTGCGCCAGTGGTGCCCCCATCTATGCGGAGCTGGGGGACAGGAGCTGGGCCGAGCTGCTGGGCCCGGATCTGGGGCACATTTCCAGGCGCGAGCGCGGCACTCGGCACAGC
>NW_010329933.1:0-528 GCF_000700745.2 Antrostomus carolinensis
CTGGGGTGGGTGCTGGAGCTGGGCTGGGGTGGGGGGATGGTCCCAGCATCCCAGCACAGCCCAGTCCTTCACTGGGGATGTGGATGTGTGGAGTTGGGGTCTCACACACACACACACCCCCCCGCTGTCCCCTCTGTCACCTCAGGTGACATCCACGGGCAGTACTACGATCTCCTGAGGCTTTTTGAGTACGGGGGCTTCCCCCCCGAGAGCAACTACCTGTTCCTGGGTGACTACGTGGATCGGGGCAAGCAGTCCCTGGAGACCATCTGCCTTCTGCTGGCCTACAAGATCAAATACCCCGAGAACTTCTTCCTGCTGCGGGGCAACCACGAGTGCGCCAGCATCAACCGCATCTACGGCTTCTACGACGAGTGTGAGTGTGGGGCTGTGCCCACGGCCCCCCCAAACCGCTCTGTCACCCCCCCTGTGTGTCCCCAACCTGGTGTCATCTCCGTGGTGTCCTGTACCAACGCCATCTGCAGCTGGTGTGAGCAGAGGGAGTCATTCTGTCACCCCAGTGTCACC
>NW_010329934.1:0-206 GCF_000700745.2 Antrostomus carolinensis
AGGGAAGGGAAGGGAAGGGAAGGGAAGCAAGCCTCGGCTGTCTCACCACTGGCTTGTATTCAGGCTTGGAAACGCTGTGGGATGGGAATGAAAAACCCCACGAGGAAACTTCCTCGGGTGTTTCTAGCCTAAGGAACAGGATGCCAGGGAGGGAGAGAGGGAAGGAAGGAGGAAGAGATGGAGGGAGGGGAGATGTGAGGCAAAGG
>NW_010329935.1:0-266 GCF_000700745.2 Antrostomus carolinensis
CTCATCAACCGCGGCAACCACCTGTCTGATGAGGTGAGCCCCATCCTGGGTGGGGTGGGGGTGACATGGGTGATGGTGGGTCGGGGGGCAGTGCCAGTGGTCTCACCCCACTCACCGTGTCACAGATCAGCTTGGCCAGCTTGCAGCTCTTTGAGGAGCTCCTGAGGAAACCTCACGAGCACGTGGCACACAGCCTGGCACTGAGGAACCTGGAGGAGAGGGGCTACCTACAGCGCAGCCCCCCTGCTCCCGATGAGCGCGGACCC
>NW_010329936.1:0-3230 GCF_000700745.2 Antrostomus carolinensis
TATATATATATATATATGAAAACCTGACAAAATATCTACCTCACTAATGGAGACATTACCTTTACCAACAACAAAAAAAAACACTACACAAGTCTGAAGTAGTCAATAGATAAAAGTTAACTTTGGTTTCTTACCATATGTTCCTGGGTATAGGTTAATCTTTTCAGAACAAGAGCATAACTGACAACAGTACCCCTCTAAGGATTAAGAGGGTCAAATAGGTATGGTCAGCGTCACTGTCTCACTACAGACTTAATGTCAGTGTTTCCATAACAGGCCGCACTGACAACTTACCGCACCTCAATTCTACACTCAAACAACACTCCATATGTCAACATAAAATCAGCAGAAATGGAATAGCACTGAAAATCATTTGGATTTTGAAAAGCAAAACTGAAAAGGAACAAGAATCGTTTCTTCACTAGTAAATATTAATCTTTATGGAAAACTTCTTCCATAACAGAAGTCATACCATCACTTTCTTCTTTACTAGCAAAAGTCAGTAAAGTGTTGGCTGAAATCTGATCAGGAGCTCTCTCTCCACTATGCCCCTGCCCACTCTGAAGCAACAGAGACTTGCAATTCATTAGATCATCCTCCTTATTCACATTCAAACTGAAAGAATGATCACATCCTCTCCTTCACGGTGAGGAGAAGCAAGAGCTGCTTCTAGAGCTCCATGCCATCACAGGTATCACCACTAAGGTCTTCCAAATATTGTCCCATAGTCCTGTGAGAAGGAAGTATCTAGCATTACACATGTAAATACCTGACAAAAGAAAATGGACACTGAAATTTTCAAGGCCATGTTCATGTATCACATGGCAAAAAAAGCAAAACACTTTTTTTTTTTAAGCATATGCTTTAATGCATTCCTTTGGAAAAAGACATGAGCACTTCTGCTCAATTCCTGAAAATAATAAGCAAAACAGACTTTGATATTTTATACAGACTCTCAATATCAAATAAATTCAATTAACCGTGTTCTTCAGCTACAAGACCTGAAAGATTTCAACTACACATTTGACATTCAAAAAAAAAAAATCCAAAACCCACAAGCCACAGACACACTCTCTCCTCAGGATTCATTCCAAATTAAAACACTTTAGGTAAAGGATTTTTTTTATTTTTTTTTTTAAACTCATTAATACTTTTCCTGTCTTCCACACAAGAGTGTGGAATACATGGAATACTACTCACTTTGAGCCTTCAGAAGAGCACAACTCATCTAGATTATACTCAATTTTCACCAAGAGAGTAGTGTATTGTAATGCTTTCTCTTGTCAATGGTAAATCCCTCATTTGAACAGGAGCAAGCTGAACTCCCACATAAAGAAGAAGTAACTAAAAACGACTTGGACTTGTTTGATGAAGAACTTTTTTTAATACATAGATGCAACACATTAAGATTACAGGTTGCAGGATGCAATACATCATCCTGATGGCAGCTGCCTATCATTCGGATTAAAATGTTATACTGTCAAATACTGAAACCTGAAATACACGTGCAATTAACACTATAAAAATCAGAAGTGGATGCAGTATGCAGCAGAGAACGAGCCTCAGGCTTTTAACATCAGGCCCATGTGGTCCTCAGTTGGGTAACATTTCACTTCTGCATAAAACATTTCTGTTTGGCAAAGAGTCTCAACTGGGTATATTCACATCTGACTTCAGATCTCCTTTAACTAATTAACCACAACAATTAAAATTTAACTTTGCTATTATTGGGTAGCATGCAACTATTGACAAGCACCTGCAGCACAATAAATAAAAATATTTAATAGAAACAACCAACTAGTAAAAACAAAAAACTCAGGGATCTTTAAATGTACATTATCAGAGAAGAAGTCAGACTTACACATTAAGAAAAGACTTGACTTCAGTTCTTCAACAGCCTTTTTAACTTTTATTTTTTCCACAAGAGGTAAATATGTAAGACTCAGAAAAGGCCACAGTCAGGAGGAATAGTGGAAAAAGGTCTGGAAACAAAAGGAAAGATATTTTAAAAGGTGTAAATACAAGCGTAAATGAAAGAATAAGCTGAAAAAGCACAAATCCTTCACAATTTTACACTACATGCATTTTTAATACATTGAAGACAGAAAAACTGTACATACATACCATGTTCTCTCCCAAAGAACATCATCAAATACAATACAAATTCTAAATTAATGAATGGGATTAAAAACCACTATCAAACTGCTCCTAACGAGGCCTATTTTAACCTTAGCTTTGTCAGTACTTCTCAGGCATTCTTAACTGGCAAGCATAAACATATGATCACTTAAAAAACAAGACAGAAAGCAGTAACTGGTACCTCAGTTCATCAAAATGTAACCTGAACTCAAAAGAAACTCATCTTTCCTTAGGTAAAACCTGCAATAAATTCTATAGCACAGACCTAATTATAATTTCTAGAAAGCTTTACAAAAGCCTGAAGGACAGAGGTGGATAGAATATCACATTCACAATGTCTGAAACAAGTAAGTAAATTATAAAGCAGATAAAATGAATACAAACCCTGAAAACACATAAGCATGCACCAAAGTTAACTCTCACAAAAAAAAAAAAAAAAAAGCCACTAAGCACAAGCAGAAGTAACCACTTGAAGGTCTACGTTTCAGTTTTCTTCCCCCCAAAATGCTCCAATACGTATTTTGTTTAAAAAAAAAAAAGGGGGGATAAAAAAAAGAGGAGGAAAAAAGTTTTAGCTATATACTTTAATCTAGTGAGAAATGACAGATAGGAATAAGACACTCTTAAGTACCTTCTGCAGTTTTTCCATTTAGAACAAAAAAACAGAAGTTCAAACACATTTCCAGGTAGGTAGTATTTTCAAAATTTCTGTAAAAGTTGTTTAGACTCATTTAAATTTTACTTAAAAAAAACAAAAACCCCTGTGATTAAATATTTTCCATGCTTGGTCCCATCCTACATGTGTCTGCAAACCGAGAGCAGCGCCTTCATCTCTGCAAGGATCTGGACACATGAAGGAATTTACAGAACGAGATTTTCAGGAACCCAGAGAACTAGAGCTTCTGGCAGTCAGATGCCATGGATCTGACACAGCAAAAGGCTGCTTTTGTAGAAATAAATTTTAAAACAGCATAAAAATGAATTACCAAGGCACTCCCAGAGCTACCGAACACAGACACCCACGGCACACAGCAAACTTGCCACTTCGGACACCAGCAGCTCAACACTCCCGCGACACACGGCCACGGCCA
>NW_010329937.1:0-18882 GCF_000700745.2 Antrostomus carolinensis
GCCCCCCCCCAGGGGCCCCCACGGGAGAAGGGCCGGGGAAGTCCCCTCGGTGAGCGGGCTTGAGGGAGCAACTCGGGGGAGGGGCTCGGAGCACCCCACGGGGGTATCCGGGAGTGGGTCCGGGCAGAGGGTTTGGACCCCCCCTCCGGCAGCGGGGCCCGAGGGAAGAAACCCGGGAGCCGGGCGCTGCCCCAGCACGCATACTCATACTCACACTCACACTCACACTCAGAAGCATCCCTCTCCCCCTCCAGTTCTGCCCTCCACCACCGCCAGGATGCTGCTTTTGCTGCTGGGGATCATCGTGCTCCATGTCACCGTACTGGTGCTCCTCTTCGTCTCCACCATCGTTAGCGTAAGTACGGACCTTCCTCCGGAACCGGGGTACCGGCGAGGTGGGGAGCAATTTATGGCATGACACGACCAGAAGGTGTCATTTTTATTTGTGGTTTATTTTCCAGCTTGACTTTTAGCCGTAAACTTTTACTTGCCAATGCTGGTCTTGCCAACAGTGGCGTTTGGGAGCATTTTGCACAGACAGCTCTTCCCCTATTTCTGCTATCAGGTGTGACTGGTGGGTCGCTCGGTTGTGTGCCGCAGCGGTGTCCCCGTTAGTACAGAGGAGAGTGGTGCTGAGCCCATCTCGTCATCATCCCCACGCTGGTTCACACCACGGAGCAGCCTCAGAGCACCCAAACCACCCTCTACGGGGCGACACTGCACTCCCCTTTCCTGAAGGAGCTCCACCTGCTAACGGGCTTCAGCCCGCAGGACCAGTACAGCCAGTCTGAGCAAAACCTCTTGACACTGGCTCCTCGGCACCAGCAGTTTTGCTCTCCAGCTCCTTTGGGGCTGTGAGTTGGGCTCAGCCTCTGTCTCCTAACCCAGACGGGCTCCTGCTGGCAATTGTCAAGGCTTCAGCTTTGCAAGCAGCAGGAAGATTGAGGGTTGGATGCTGCACAGAGTGTTCCCAGCACCGTTCTCAGTCCAGAGCCCAGTTAACACGTCATCTACTTAGGAAGAGGTTTGACGTGGTTTTAAGCCAGCAGTTTTGTGGAGCTGGTGAGTTCCGGGCTTGCTTCACCAGATTCTTCTTTCCCTTTTTTTTTTTTCTTTTTTTCTGGGTGGTAATAGTAGTAGAAGACATGACAAAAATCTTCCGAGTCGTTAGGAATCACGTGGAAACATTCAAATATCCCGGCCAGGCAGCAGGCAAGGACAGCAGGGGGGAGGGAAGTGTGCATCCCCACGGGACTTGGTCCATGTTTAAAGAAACTAAAGAGCTGCTGTTTTCCTGCCGTTGAGGTGAACGCAGCAAAAAGCAAATACCAGTATTTAGTTTCCAAACACCTTTCTAAAGAAAAGCACATGCCTGCGAGCGCCCGGCTGGCCTCACGCGTGTCGGTACGCACTGGGGCTGCACCGGGGCTGCTCAGTGCCAATGGGGCGGGCACATGGCTTGGGGGCTCATGGGGCTGCGTCTCTCTTGCAGCAATGGCTGGTGAATGGTGGGCACACGGCAGACCTCTGGCAGAACTGCACCTCTGGTAGCGTCTTCCACTGCCTGACATCATCCACAAATGGTGAGTGCTCCCCAGCAGTCAGGGCTGCTGCTGCCCCTCACTTTATTCTCCTCCTTGGACTTAGGAAACCAAGGAGGATTTGCCTGGGCAGGTTATTTGTGATTCCCTCTTGCTTTTCCCTGCAGCCCACTAAAACTGTTCCTTCCCACCCCTTCCCCTCGCCTCCTCTGCTGTGTCCCCAGATGGAGGGGCAGGGCCTCCCCCACATAGAGGCTGAGGTTTTGGGCACAATCCTCACCCTGTGGTTCACTGTCAAGCGGCATGTGTGGGATGTACCAAGCCCTCAGGTCCTGCCTTGTCTGGCTGCTGAAATGGCCCCTGTGGCACCTGCACATCTGGGGTGGCTGAGCAGCCGCCTCTGGGCTGAGCTGGTGAAGGCTGATGTCACGCTGGGTGACATCACCCTGTGAGCTGTTTGCTGAGGTCAGCAGGGGAGGAGTGCTTGCTAAAATGCTGTGATGCAGAGTTTCCACGGCACCTAGTGGTACCAGTAACATGAAATCTGTGCTCAGGGAGTCAGGCAAGCCTGTGCCTCAGTTTCCCCAGAAGAAAGGGAAATGTCTAGCATTTGTTTTTAGTTAGCCTGGTTTTTGCTTTCCTGTGGAAACAGATTCTCCCAGTGTAACCCCCAGTGAAACCACTTGTGAATCATAGCAATGTCACTGGGAGCACAGTCACACTTTGCCGGAAACGTGGTCCTGGCGCAGGAGCAAACCGATGCCACGTGGCCTTGGCAGGGAACAAACGGTCACACTGAGAGCACTGAATGCTCTCAAAGGGGCTCGCAGTGGTGGGAGACTGTCAGAGGTTTTTGGAGATTGAGGTCACCCTAAATCCCCAGCTTGCTGAGAGCAGAACACTTGTGGGTTCCCCACGTGGGCAGGTGGATGCTGGTGCTCACTCTCCTCTGATCTTCCCTGGGCTGAAACTTTTTGACCGTGAGGGTGCCAGAGCCCTGGGACAGGCTGCCCAGAGAGTTTGTGGAGTCTCCTTCTCTGAAGAGATTCAAAACCCACCTGGATACGATCCTGTGCAACCTGCTTGAGGTCAACCTGCTTTGGCAGGGGGGTTGGACTAGATGATCTCCAGAGGTCCCTTCCAACCCCACCATTCTGTGATTATTCTGTGATTGTGTGAAAGCAGCGGCGTGTTTCCCTGCCTGGGCCCAGGCTCTGGTTTGGGTGGGAGCGAAGCCACTGCCGCGGGTCTCTGCTGACGCCTGGTGGTGTCTGGGCTGGCCAGGAAGTGGCTGGACCCCATCCCAGCTGAGGAGCCTTCTGGAGCCATGTCCTTCATCAGCAGTTGGCTGGTGCTGGCTATCTGCAGCGTAGGCAGGCTGCTTCATGGCCATTCACGCGTGTTCCAAAACTGCTGACCTTGCACTTTGAAATAAAAGGCAGCGATTGCCTCTCTGGAGTCCCAGAGCTGAGGGCTCTAAGCCTCCCCAAATCTTTTGCTTTTCAAACCTGCACTGCTTTTTCTGTGTGTTTTCAGGATGTGTCAGGGAGTTGTCAGTGTTGAGAGGGGTTTATCCAAAATGCAGTTGGGATGGTTTCCTCCATGTCTGAGTGTCCTCCTGGGTGTTGTGAGTCTTTATTGTGCTGTTCCCAGAAGCTGCTCAAAGAGGGGTTTCCCTCTGCGTCCTCTCCAGTGATGATTTTTTTAACATTAAAGGGGCTACAGTCAAGATGGCCCCAGCTAAAAGTGTGGTCGAGTAGCTGAGTTGATAAGGTGCCCCAGTGGGTTGCTCTTTGAGTGGAGATGTGTTGTGCTCAAGTCTTAAACAGCTCCCTGCCAGCTCTTATTTATATGAAGGCTCTGCTCTGGCATCAGGAGAAGGGGGTTTTGCTTGGGCAAAATCTTCTGCCCCATCCACCCCACCGCACAGGTGTAGGAGCAGTGCTGCTAAGGACCAGTCTTCATCTGGTGGGACTCTGGATGCAGGATCTAGAGCTCACTGGTGCTGTGGGAACACACAATCAAAAGGTATTTCCTAGGCTTACACAAAGCTTTTAAAATCTGTTTGTAAAGACAGAAGAAAAATGCCACGTGGCATCCTGTCATGTCCTCCCTCCCTGTCTCTGAGCCCTTGCTCCCACTGTCCCTGCGCTGCCAGGAGAGCTGCGGTCATACACTTTTTGGAGCAATAGTGAGGACATGGGGCCAGGATGCTGTGGCAGGGTCACCTCTGAGGCTCACGCTTGTCCCCTGTCTCAATCCTTACTGTGTTCCTCACATGCTGTTTGCTAGGAATATGCTTACTTTCAAAAACACAAACGGTCCGATACCCAATACCACAAACCGTTCTCATTTAAATCTCTTTCAAAACAAGCTGTGCGTGCTACACTGGCTTGTAGAAAGCCTTACACATTTGTTTCTCTGTGCCTGTGCCAAGGACGGTGCTTAACGGTTAATCGCAGAGTGCCAAGGGCTGCTCTGGGCTGAGAGCGAGAAATCCTCGTTTGGGAATTTTGGCAGAACTGGGTCTTTACATAGAGACAGTTTTTCCTCTGCCCATTGCAGTGGCTGCTGCAGTGCAGTTATTTCTTCCTCTCTCTTTGTAACAGAGCGGTGCTCAGTACTCAGAACATGTGGGATTCGGTCGGGCTGGGTCTCATGGGTTCGGCGTGGATGGGGGCTCTGCCGGGGGGGGGTTTGTTGTGATGTGATCCTCCTCTTGGTCTCAGCACGGGAAGGATGGATGAGCCTCCTCTCACCCGCTGTACTGCCGCACAGGGACCCTTTTGTTTCAATGACTGTTATTTGGATGCCCAAGAGAAGCTGAACTTGCTCAAACCAGATCCCAGCAAGATTTGCTTGTGTTTAACACTGGGGCAGGTTTGGGACCGTGCTCCTGACATTATAGATCATCCCATGGTGATGGAATAAGCAAGAAAACAACCCAAAGGGTCAGGACAGGACTGTCAGACCATGGTTCCCTGGGACGTTAGCAGACCTTGGGCACAGGATGGAGCTGGCCTCGGTGGAGGCTGAGCTCCCACCTCCCAAATTCCTCTCAGCAGAGCTTGAACCCACTGTGTGTGCGAGGGCTGAGTGGTCCTGATGGGAGTGAGCACAGGGAGGGAGGAGGAAACGCTGGGCTGGGGGCAGATGCCCACGTCTTCATCTTTTACAACTGCCTGCTTGTTGCTTTGATTTCTGCATTTGCTTGTTAGATAATGACCTTTTTTTTTTTCAAGAAGCTGAGAACTATGGAAAAAATGTTGCAATCTTTACTTCGTTTGCGCTGTCAGACATTCCTGGAAAAAACTTATCTCAAGAATTCAGCTCTGAATCCCAGAATTGTGCGTCGGCACGGCCGCGTGCCAGCCCCCAGCTGTGCGATCCCGCTGCAGACATGGGGCACACGGCAGGACCTGAGCTGCTCAAGTGCTCTTAAGTAGATTCCACCCCAAAATTTCCAGACAGTGATATTTTTTCCTCCAAAAAGGGCCTTTTCTTTCCAGAACTGAATTTTTTATGCTGGCGAGAAGATTTTTTTCTACTGCTTTTCTTCTGATTTTGGTGGGAATGCTGAATGTGGGGAAGCAATGGGAACCTCAGTGGAGATCCCCATTCATTTCTCACACCCACATCCTTCTGTAACATCAGGAAACATTTTCTCTGTTGTCTTCTTACAGTTTGTCCTGTTGCTGCTCTGTGGCTTTTGCGTGACTGCCTTGTTCACAGGCAGGCTGGTGTTTTTGGGCTTTTTTAAAGGGAAAAGAAAACCCCAAACCTTGGAAAATGCACAGGCTGCCAGTCTGCACGATGACCAAGTGCCATGGGCCATATGATGCTCCTACTAATTTGCTGATGTGATGGTCACAAGCAAAGCCCAGGTGGGTCACCCAGAGCAGAGTTCTGCCCCAGACCACCCAGGCAGGCAGGGATGCACATCCCATTGATGGGGCAGGCACAGCCATGCAGCAGGGTATTGCACTGCTCTTCTGCACACTGACCTTCCCTCTTCCAGAGCCCCTTTGCTCTGGCAGATGGGACTCTAAGCAGCACTGCTGATGCTTGAAATGTATTTTCTTCCCGCTGGAGGAGGCAAAAAAGATCTTCATCCCTGGCACGAGGCAGGGGTGTCTGTGCCCTGATCCATCTGCTGTTTCCAGGAGGAATTTCATTGCTGCTTCTCCACTTTAAAATGCATAACAGAAGCATCTGAACCCATTGCTTTTGCTCTGTCAGCCTCCCCAAGTGGCTTTGCTGCCTTTGTTCTTTCAAACTCCTTCTTCCAGCAATGCTGGACCCACATGACATAGAAAAGGTTCACATGACATAGAGATGGAAGTGCCATTTAACTTGCTATAATCCTTCTTGAAACTGAAAATGATGTTGCGAGGTGTCATTGAAGCCTTGCACTGAGGTAAATTATTCCTCAATGTCTAATTCCATTATTGCTAGTGAGTATAAAATATAAAAAGAGTTGGAGACAAATTCCCCTCCAGCCCACTGGAAGAGCCAAGGCTGCACCAACTAGATCAACACTTTGAAAACTGGTCACTGGTGAAGGGACAGTTCCTAGAGCAAGAGGGTGAGATGGAGGTGATAGTCCAGCCACCCCTGCGAATTAGAAGTTCAAAGATTTAAAGATTCAAAGATTTACAAAATGGTTTCACCTATTTATTGATCGCTAAATAACCTTCTGCCCTTGTGCTGTGCTGCCTGGCTGAGGCTGTGGGCACAGTGCAGTTCAAGCCTTTTGCTTTATTTCTGCTGGGCAGCTGCAAACCAGCAAGAAATTACCCATATTTAAGGATGCTGAGTCTGTTATAATGAAGCCCTGCAGGAAATACCAGACAACCTGTACGTGTGTTAACGCACAGCCTTTATACTTGACGTTCTAGCCATCACCTGACCCCATTCAGCTTCTGGACCAAATGTACAGATACCTTGATTTGGGGACATCTCTGGTCCTTCAGGGCCTTTGCAGTCTGCAGCAGAGCAGCAAAGAGCCCGCTTTTCATCTCAGCAGTTTGTGGGTCAGGGGCACCTGCTTTGCCATTAATGATAGATAACATTGACGTAACTCAGGCAGGCTAGAACCCCCCTCTGGCAGTTTGTGGGGTGACTGTAGCTTGCCTCTTAGTTGTCTAAAATAAACTGTGGGTATTTCAAGAGTGTATTTTGTATTTTGGAGCAGTTTTGCCATAACCATGTCGCCTGTGACATTTCCTCTGCTTAAAACCAGGTTTTTATTGTTGCTTGTTCTTCTTAGAAAGAACATCTGATAAGGAAAGGTAGGGAACTAGTGCTGGTTTTTCTCAGCTGCTCCAGAGCTCTTTAACTCCCCTATTTCTGTGTCAGGGGGGGTCAGTCAGCCTTCCCTGCTGGGTGGGGGCTTTGGCCCATGGAAGAGGAGTGAAGGGGAAGAAGAAGGCAACGTGTGGGCAAACGGTGACTGCAAAACCCAGAAGAATGGGTGGGGGAGTCCACTGCAGAGTGGACTCAGCATTGGAAAACCCTTAACCCAACATTTTTTGGCTTTGAGACTCTTGGGTGTCCCCGTGGCCACAGGCTGAGTACCCCAGCAGCGTGCCTGCACCACTGCTCACCATCCCTGCTCCTGCTGCCTGGATTGAAATCAGTGGGAGTTGGTACCTAAGCTCTTTGGAGGACCTGAAATGATGTACCTACAACCTCAGCTTGCTCTCACACACAAGCCAAAAGGAGGTCAGAGCCACCATACTAAAGGTCTTGGAGAGGAACCAACTCGGGCATCGTGGAACTGTTGGGGGTGTTTTTCATGGTGCCAGCAGCTTTCTGCTGCCTCGGCAGCATCACAGGTTGCCTCTGTGGGATGTGAGCTTCGACAATAAATGGGACAGCTGCTGAGGCCTCTTGGCTGAACCACAGAGATGTGGAGGACAGGCCATGCTCTGAAGACCACTCACATTTGAATGTGGCAACTCTGGAGAGCTGTGGACTTCCTGGCTTCAGGGGTTTCTTGGATGGAGCTTCACGGGGAAGGCAAAAGGGAGGACAGCTGAGAGGAAAAGAGGACAAGAGGAGAAAAGAGGACTTTGAAGTTTTCATCTCCTTCTGAAAGGAGCTTACAGAAGAGGACCAGGAAGTCTTGAGCAGGAATTGCAGCACCGTGTTCATTCACTGCCTCCCCGCAGCCCTGGTGTTTCCCACCTGCTCATCCCCTAGCCCTTACAAATAACTTGGGGGCTCTTTAAATCCCCCTTTTCTGGTGGGATTTCCAGGAATACCTCAATCGAATACCCTGTGGTCCACTCCAGGAACTGGACATAGGAGGATAGGAAAGGAGCAACTGTTGGGTGAAAAACCTGCTTTTCTCAGCTTGAGCATCCAGCAGCCCAAAGCGCAGTCGGGGAAGGTTGGACCTCATGCTGATGGGAGATCTGGGACCGGAGCAGAAGAAAGTTGCCATGTCATGGAGCTGCTTTTTCCCTAGGAGAGCTTAGCATCTCTGCTGGATGTGGCTGGCGAACCGTGATGCTGTTCTCCTCAACAAGAGAGATGTTTGCTTTGAGCAGTGGGGCTGTGGGTGGTGGCAGGGGGGGTCTGTGCTGCTCAGGAGTAGCACTGCAGGTAGCTGAGCTTTTGTGCCATTCTGGGTTGCTACGGTGCCTTGCCAAGGGGCAGTGGTCTGAAGAATAATGCAACTGAGCTAGTATTTCTGCATCTTCAGTTCACCCTTTTTTGACCCTCTTAAGGGGTGTTTGAATGTCAAGGTTTAAAAGCATTGCAAGCCCCAGTGCTTGTGATGTGACCTGTCAGCCTTGTAGGTGAGGATGCAAGTTTGGGTTCAGGTTCTTGATCAGACCTTGAAGCTTGAGAGTCTGCTTTGGAAAAACTGCTCAGAAAACATGGCTTTTCTTGGCAGACCTGGACTGGTACCTCTGGCAGCAGATGCATGTGTTGTTCCTGACCCTGCTGATATTTAGTTTGCAGCATTGAAGGAGCAGGTTTTAACAGGCAGATGTGGTCATGAATTTACTCTCCCTCTAGTTTTGTATATGCTACATGCTGCTGTTACCTCCTCAGTGGATATTTTCTTCCTGAGAAGTGGTTGCTTTTGAAGTGTACAGTGCACACGCAGTTTGCAAAGGGAAAGCTGTGCAGGCAAAACATTACCATCAGCTGGAGGTCACGGCACACAGGTATGCACAGCACTAATTTACTGATGTCTTCCAGTGAATATATAAGCTGATTGCTCAAAGAAGTTTCTTTTCAGTTTTCACTTTATTCTTTCTTCTTGGCTGGGTCAACAGAGGATAGGCTGTCTACAACAGGGCAGTGAATTAATCCCTGGGGAGGCATTGCCTGTCCTTTAAGGCTCTCTGCTCCTGGCCAAGGGCATGTTTCTACCTGCCCCATCAATCCTGCTCAGCTGTACCCCTTGTCTGGGTATAAAACCATCCTGCAAGAAGGGCTGGGGCTTTGCTAGAAGGGGTTGGATTAGATACTGTCTTTCTGGGGGATTCAGCTGCAATTTCTGCTCTAGGTTTCAATTTTTGCTCTAGGCTTCAATTTCTGCTCTAGGTTTCAGTTTCTGCTCTGGGTTTCTTTCATGTTAGATTTTAAGGTAGTGAAATATGGTCTTCAGCATCTCATGGATGAAATCTTTTTCCTGCTGTTATAAGTGGTGTCATGAGCACATCAGGGCTTGTAGAGCTTAGGGAAATTTTCAAATTTGTTTTGTAAAAACATCTTACTTCATTTCTGACTGCTTGAAAGGGCTCTAAAAACGCTGCCGATGGGTCCTCTCCGGAAGCGGCGTGCAGGGCGTTATCTGTCCTTTCCACTCTGTTTCCTTTTCTTCCTCCTCCTGAAGAACAAAGATATAAACTGAGCTGAAGAGATGCAAGAAAAAAATGGAATAACCGACTTGCTGCCCAGGGGAAACCACAAATAACAGTGTGGGAGTAAACAGTGCTGACAGCCCCGCAGTACAGCTCATGGGGCCCAGACCTCCCTGTAGAAAACTCACTTTATTTTTTAAAGCCTATAGGTAGGACACAGAGCTCATAGCAAAGGAGTTAAAAGCATACAGAGTTGAGGAGGTAGCAGTCCTATCTGCAGGTATAGTGGTGTTTTCAAGTGAATTAAAGGCAGTTAGGTGGCGTAATACAACTGAAGTCTGTGGGCAGCTGGGCTGGGGTGTAATGGGAGTATGGCAGCTTGAACGTGTGTGTCTGTGAGTCCTGAGCTGGGGATCCTTTCCCTGGATTTTACAAAGGAGGCCAATACAAGTCAGCAAAGGGCTGGCTGTGAGCAGGCCCAGAGCTCTGGGATCATCTCTTCATTTCCCTGCTCCTGAGCTCATGCGGTTGCCGCTCTCTGGCTGCGGCAGAGCGGCATGGCTGGCTGCCGAAACCCCTCCGGTCACGGGGGCTTTCCCCCATCTCAGTGCCTGGCTTTATGTTCCTCTGACACGGCTCTTTATTACAATGGGATTTTGAAAAGCCCGTATAAATTGTTCACGTTCAGAACCAAAAAAGAGGCACGGGGAGGCGGATGCAATTAAAAGGGCAGCTCAGCTCAGCTCAGCTTTCCGTCTAGACAGCCTTCTCCTAAAATAACTGGCAGTCAGAGCATCCACCTCTGAGCAGAAAGAGCTCCTCTCTGGGCCGGATCCTGTGGCCTTTGAAATCACAAAAGACTTGGCTTCCTGGGTCCTGGACCAAACTTCGGAGCTTGGGGCTGGGCAGGCTTTGGCTCCAGCGATGCAAGGAGCTGGACCTGGCTTTAGGGCTCAGGAAGGGGAGAGGCAAGAGCTCAGCTTCCCAGACCTGGGCTGGGAGCTCTCTCTCTGCTGAAGTTGGAAGGAGATTGCAGTTCAGCAGCTGGACACCCCCTAACCATACTTCTCTGACCCCATCTGAGCAATGATTTATGACTTGATTTTTAGCCACACTTGAGCTGCTTCATCCCCTCCCTTGCCCACTGGTTTAGCATGGCCAGAGCTGAAGTGTCAGGTAGGGTCAAGGCAGGGCAGGGGTTTCCCTGCCTGGCCAGTTGGGAGAGATGAATGTGGGACATGTTGTGTGCACATCAGTGTAAAAGCCACACTGGGATTTCCTGGAAGTGACAGGAACGTTCTTAAGGAACAGCAGCAGCCGGTGCACATGGATGCAGACCTGGTGGCATTGAAATGAGTGAAGCACAGCAGCTCTTTAGCAGGGCCTGTTAATGCTGCAGAGTAGTTTGGTGCAGGAAGCATGAGAAGCGGGGGAAGGAAAAAGCTGTCTGCTGTGAGCAGAGGCTGCTCTGCGTGGTTTGGGTCTGTTTTGGTGAACAGGGCTGGAATTTGTGCCATTACATGAACGTCAGGAGGCAAGATGCAAAGACAAGAGGTAGAACTGATGATCCAGACATTACTAAACAGGATGTTCCCCACAGGCATGGAGCTGCTGGGAGGCCTCAGGTGTGGATCATCATTTCTGTCTCAGTTGAAGGCTCTACCTCACTCCCAGGTTCAAATTCTGCTCTCAGCTCTGTGAATGCAGCTTGCAAGGATTTGGTGGGGAAGTGTGATTGCTTTTCTGGGAGCAGACACTGCTCTGGGCAGCCCCAGACGGCCTCATTTGTGGCACCAAGTTGTGAAGGTTGCTAAGCTGAAGTGTAGCTTTATTTGGAAGTTTTTTCAGACATTTGCTGCAGAAATCCGTTTCGTGCAGCCAGTGGGAGTAAAACTGGGGCAGGAACATGGGACTAAAACTGAGACTAATTCTCCCCTGTCTGAGGATCCAGCCCAAAGCATGATTTTTCTGCCTTTCACTGGGTGGTTTGTGCCTCAGTTTACCTGGACCGAGTCCTGCCTGGCTTTTGTGGTGAATTAATCAATGTTGCATCCTAAAGACCTCTCAAGGAAAGCTGCAAATACTCATTCTGATGTCAGACTTTGTAAGGAAAGGGAAGGGCAGAGGTATTGGTGAGCACAGCCCCGTCCCGGTGCTGTGAGGCACTGCCTCTTTCTGTCAGTCTGTGGCAGCTCATGGGATGGAGCGGCATTTAGCTTGTTTATTTATATTTTTTTACTCGAGGAGTTACACACCCACGAAGCCTGGAAATAGCTGGGCAGTGACTCACACAGGGGCTGGTTTAACTAGTCTGCTCTGGGAGGCAGCTGCATTTGGCAGCTGGGGAAGGCTCTTTCCAAAAGGTTTGACTCCATAAGGGCAGAGGGTGTTTTCACTCGCTGTGTATTTATTTTACCTCTGAACTTGGCCAGCTCGGTGTCTCATGGCTTGTTGCACATGGCTTTTGTGTTTCTAATACAGCTGAACTCCCAGGGCCTGACATGAAGTTGGGGGAGAGGCTTTGTCTTCATTTCTGCAGGCTTCAAATCGGAGCTGACACCTCTGCTCATATTTTATTACCAATGCTCCCTGAGAAAATGTGTGGCCTTGCGATTCATTTTACCCCAGCACGCTGGTCCATGCACACGTCCTCCCAAATCCCAGGCAGCATTGTGCCTGTGCTGAGGACCTCACTAGTTGTTGCAACACCAGCATTCCCCAGCTGTGAAGAAACTCAGTGGGAACCAGGGGTGGGATGGTGGCACGGGGGATGATGCTGAGGCCATGGGCTGTGGTGAGGACTCGCTGTCTGTGGTGCCTGCGCTGAGGTTTCCTTCTCTCTTTCTTTCCGCAGAATGGCTGCAGTCTGTCCAAGCGATGATGATCCTCTCCGTCATCTTCAGCGTCTTGTCCCTGTTCCTCTTCTTTTGCCAGCTGTTCACGCTCACCAAGGGCGGGCGGTTTTATGTTACTGGAATCTTCCAAATCCTTGCTGGTAAGTGAGGGCTGATCAATGGGGCTGGCACTGGTGGGAAAAGGGCTTTCAAGCAGAGGAGGAGGAGGTAATGATGGAAACAAGCATGCTCTTGTGTACTGAAGCAGGAGAGCCCCTGAGCTGGCTCCTGCATGGCTCAATGAAGGGAAAGGTGGATGAATAATTTGGGTCTGTTAAGGTCTCACACGCCCCAGGATGGGGTCCAGCTGTCAGGGCACGTTATGCCTCCCAGCTCTCTGCCCTCACATTGTGGAAGGTGCAAGAAGGTTGCTGCCCCAGCCAGGGAGGTTTCAGAGGGACAGGGTGCCAGGCCTGCCGAGCAGGAGGCAGAGCTGTGCTGGTGGTCCTGGGTGGTGGGGCAGGTTGGGCTGCCGGACCAAGGGTGAGTTTATCTTGCAGCTCTGGATATTCTTCATGGCTCAGGGTGGGATGCTGATGGTTCAGGGTGGCTGCGCTGGCTCTGGGTCCCAGCTCCACTGGGCTGGGCGAGGTTTCCACAACTGCTGGCAGGGTGGGGGAAGTAGTGACCATGCTCTTCTGGCAAAAGAGGACCTGATGATTATTTATAAACTTGCCATAAGGGGGCCTGGTGCTTTCCACATCAGCAAAGAGCCGCTGGAGCGTGCAGGGTGAGCCAGCTGACTTTGAACTGTCGGCTGCTATTTTTAACTCTTCAAGAACTCAGCGCTGGAAATGACCCACGGTTCATGTCCTACGTTGCAGTTCTCCAAATATAGATGCTGTAAAGCCACTGGCTCCATTTGTGTTTCCATGTTGAGAGGATTTTCAAGCATTCAGACTAGAAAAATTAAATTGTGCAATGAGGTTCTGGCTAAATTATGACAGGCTGTCTGGGAAGGAGACTAATAGTTTGCTAGAACTTTAGATGTTAAACTAAAAGCCACCCAAGGTCCTGACACTAGATCAGTGGAAAAGCTCATCCACTGAACTTTATCTGAAGTTTCTGAGCATCCTCTTAGTGAATAGCTTTTGCAAACTCTGGAGAAGTTTAGAGCTAGGCTTTATTAACAAGTGTGGCATGAAATCAGGTATAGATGTATCTGCTTGGCCATAATGCAGGTGATGAGTTCATATCAGTTCACTGTCTCTGGAAAGATAGATGTGTAGAAACCCATTACAGCCATGGAGACAAGGAGGGGAAATGGGCATTAATAATGTAATTATCTGCCTGAGAGCTTGTCTAATAGATCTGGGAGCAGAAGGCTTCTCTCTCCTGAGTGATTGCTGGCGAATCCTGTTTCTCAGAGGAGAAAATGGGATTACAACCCTCCTGTCCATGCTGTGCTGGGTGTCCTAAGGAGATGCAGGTTCAGACTGCAGACCTGCTGGCTCTTTCCTTGCTGTGTTAAGTCACTCCCCAGCACAGTGCAAAGGACAGGGAAAGTGTGAGGTGATTCCCATGAAGATTTCCCATGGCCTAGGGGACCCATAGGCAGAGGTCTGGGTCTGGATGGAACACGCAGAGGTGGGTGCTGGTGGCCATCCTTGCTGTGGTCCCCAGCTAGGGATGCAGGCAGGGGTTCAGGGCAGCTGTGGTGTTTGTAACCCTGAATTTTAGAGGTGTTGGTAGGAAGCTGGACATAGCCATGCCAGTGCTGCCAGGAGGTATGGATGGCTCTTCTGGTCAAGGAGCTGAGCCTGACGGGGTCTCCTTGCAGCTTGCTATGAAAGATGGCTGCTGTCTAAAGCCAATGGAGGACATTCCTGTGGCCTTCAGGCTTTGCAGGTGTTTGTCCATGCCTTGCAAAGCCCTGGCACCACAGAGGCCTGATGCAGGTCTGCCAGGGGTAGGGTCTTACCCACATGAGTGCTTTGTCCTCAGCTCCAGCAGAGCTGGAGAGGACCTCCCTCTTTCTGGGAGGGGATGAAGAAACTCCTCCTGAAGCTCCCCATCACCCTGCAACTCCTCCCAGGGTGACGCAGCTTGTCAAAGCTGAAGGTTTCCAGGTTTGGAGCCTGACCAGTGGATGCCAGTGCAGGACTGCTGGGTGCTGTTGGGTGGCAAAGCTGGGCAGTGGTGCCCTGAGAGCCAGGAATGAGAGAAGGAGCTGGTCTCCAATGTGACTTTGTCTGTAGCTCAGGGGATCTGGGGAGGGGAGGTACAGGCAAGAAGAGATGCATGGAGGTCACTTGGGTCTGTTGTGCAGTGGGAGGGTAGGGATGCATCCCCAGCACCTTCTCCACACTGCTTGGAAACGTGCCCTGAAATCTAGCTGAATTGGCCCTGATGAGATGTCAGCCATTGCAGAGGCACCGAAGGGCCCTCAGCAGCTCCCCTCCATCCTTGGTGGGTCTGTCACATCCACGGTGTATTCATCTAAAGTACCTTCCGACAGCTGTGTAAGCCCACCATGGAGAGACATTGGTTTGGGCCTCTCAGGGCTTGACCCAACTTCTCCATCACTCTCGCCAGCCTCAGCATCACTTTTATCCCTTTTCTTTCATTCCTCCCAGTCTGGAGCTGCTGTCCCTGTGGGGTGGAGAGGGCTGGGCTGGGCCTTATGCATGTCCTACAGCTTTTTGCAAAGCCCTGCATTGAAGAGCTGAGCATGAGGATGCACCAGCATTCATCCCAGCTTGTCTACAGGGCTGGGTTGGAATGCACAGACCTGCAGGAACAGCTGATGACTGAAAGAGGGGAGCTTTAGATTAGATATTAGGAAGAAATTCTTTCCTGTGAGGGTGGTCAGACACTGGAACAGGTTGCTCAAGGAAGTTGTGGCTGCTCCTCCCTGGAAGTGTTCAAGGCCAGGTTGGATGAGGCTTTGAGCAACCTGGTCTAGTGGAAGGTGTCCCTGCTGCTGGCAGGGGGGTTGGGACTGGATGAGCTTTAAGGACCCTCCCAACCCCAACCGTTCTGTGATTCTATGTTAGGCAGCATTTGCCCTCCTGGCTGTCAAAGCAAGACTGGAGTGTGTTCTGAAATCAGGCTCTGAAGCGCTGATGTTATTGCTCGTGTTGGTGCAAGCGGCTGAACACAGCTGTCCTTCCCTTCCGAGCATTTTCCCTGGGCCAAAGGCAGTGCAGATGCTGCAGAAACCATCGCCTCCATTTTGCCAAATTCCTCCTGCGGACAATTGCTGCTGTATTTTCTGCTGTCTGTAGGTGACCGGCGTGGCTGCACGCCTGTTCTCTATCCCACCAGCATTGCCAGACAATTGTTGTGCTCTCTCTGCATGGGCCGGGGCAGTGGGAGTTGACTCTTGTGCTTAGAGAATGGAAACTGCACCAGTGGCGCGTTAATGAAGCGTATTCCCACTTCTGCACTTTCCCAGAACAAAGGAGCAGTGTCAAGTGGAATTACAGCTGAAATATCACCGTGGTTAAATGTAGGTGGTCCCAAGGTCCATGCAGGGGATTTGGAACTCTGCTCCAACAACAGCCCCGCAACTGTATAATAGAACTGCTGGGATTGACTGAAAGAGCTTGTTTTTGGGCAGAAATAGAGGTGGCTTTGTGTTAGCTCTGGGCAGTCCCCCATGCTGATGGGTTGTTTTTGCAACAAAGCTAAAATGCTGCCTACCAGAGCTGGGCCTGGCCGGACAGCCCTTGAGGACCTGTGCTGGCCTGGGGCTGGCAAGGATGGACACCAGGAGCTGGGGAAGAGGGATGAGGGTTTTGCAGAGAGCGGGGTTTGCAGTGGAGCTCCTCATGCAGCACCAGAGGAGGACGAGGATCGCAGAGCACAGACCTGCCTGGCCAGAGCATCCTCAGCGCCAGCTGCGCTTGCCTGGGCAGGCGATAAAGAAACTTCTGTGCTTTAAAAAACCCAAGCTTTGTGTCTGACCTCTTGCAGCACCTCAGGTAGTGTGGTTCAGGCTACAGTCTGGGTTTTAAATGAGCTACCCAAGGGAGTGGGGCTGGTCTGGAGCAGCAGCCCAGAGCTGGGAGATGCCCAGTGGTTGCCTGAGGGATCATAGAATCATTTGGTTGGAAAAGACCTTTGAGATCATCCACTCCAACCATACCTGTCCACTACTAAACCAGATCTTTGAGCACCTCATCTACCCATCTTTTAAATCCCTCCAGGGATGGGGACTCAATCACTTCCCTAGGCAGCCCGTTCCAGTGTCTGATGACCCTTTCAGTGAAGAAATTTTTCCTGATATCCAATCTGAACCTCCCTTGGCACAACTTGAGGCCATTTCCTCTTGGGTTAACCCAGGCAATGCTCCAGCTTTGCTTGTTCCAGGGGCTCCAGCTTTACACAGAGCCTGGCAGAGAGATCCCCACTCATCTGCATCCGGGGCAGAGCCCACAGCATCACACCCCCCCAGATCATACCATCGTTTTCCAGGAGACGAGATACAAGGGGGCAATAAGACAAACAGTTTCCCGTGCTGGTGTTGGGTATTATCCTCTTCATCTCTGGATTTCCAGGAGGGAACTGCTCCACCTGTGTCATTGCTAACCCCTTCCTCTGTGCGCTTCCCTGGTAGGGCTCTGCGTGATGAGCGGCGCGGCCATCTTCACAGTGAGGCACACGGACTGGCACGAAGCCTCGGAGAACACCTCCTATGGCTTCGCCTATATCCTGGCGTGGCTGGCCTTCCCCCTGGCCCTGGCCAGCGGCATCATCTACGTCATCCTACGGAAGCGGGAGTGATACCACGGGAGGCAGCGTGGCGTGACAAGGGCACTCATGACATCCACGGAGGAGACGGAGGCGGGGGAAAATAGACGAGAAAACGGAAAACAAAATTAACCCAAAAAAAGGGGAAAAAAAAAAAAAAAGGAATAAACCCTCCCACCAAAACCAAACCCAACCGACCCCAAAAGGAAACACTCAGAGGGTTACTTGTTAATTGAAGATGTATATAGTATCTATGGTTTAAAAAACCTATTTATAACACTTTTTACATATATGTACATAGTATTGTTTGCTTTTGTTGACCATACGCTATGTTTTAAAGCCTAAAGCAAGTGCCTAAGGAACTATTAGTCCTAACATTGTAACAAGAGCGTGGTGATTTTTCTCTCATGCAAAATCCTCTTTGACCTGAACTCTCCTTCCCCCTCCTGGCCCATATTGAACCATCAGAAAACCCCAGGTCTGAATGGTTTTAGGCTGGCGTAAATCGGAGTTATGCCTGTTTACACCAGCCTGAAGGTTGGTCCCCTCTCTGGCCACATGCTGTGATCCTGGTAACTGAAGCGCACGTCCAGATTTGACGGGAGACACTTCCGAAAGGTTTGAAGGATTTTGGAGCAAAGGCTTTGATTGCCCCAAGTGCCTAAATGACTTATGTGCCTAAGTCCCATTGCCTTGCCACCACACCCGCTGGGAATTTGGGCTTTTAAATCACTTAGGTTGAATTGCAGTCCAGCATGGGCTGTCCTCCTTTGCCCGTGTGGGCTCTGGGGGTGTCCCTGGTGCCTGTGCCAGCGGGGCTGGGGTGTGTGCCGTGCCGAGCCAAGCTGCCGGGGTACGGATGCTCCCAACCGTGAAACGGGCTTTATCCTTGCCGTGGAGTTAACCTACCAAAGAGAAAGAAGCAAACCCAGTATATCTATGAAATCAAATACCAGATATATGAAATGGTGCTATCTATTTACCATTCCTTATATTGCTAGCCATTTAACCTTATTCACTGGAAATTCAGTTAACAATCTTGAGGTAAACAACAAAGCTAGAAATGAGAAATAATTCTGTGTAATATAAATGAGCTATAACTGCTTTTGTACTTAGACTTGCTCTTACTATTATTTTTAATAAAGCATTTATAACCAAGGTTCCTTTTTTCTGCCGTGGTCAAGAGGAACAGAAACAGCTCTGGGTGGAGCCCTGTCGGTCTTTGCTGCCAGAGCGAGATGTCTGTCCTCTGTGCGTCAGCGATGTGTCTGGCCATGAATTGAACGTGCACCTGCCCAGACCCCAGGCTGCCTTCTGAGGACTCCAGACACTGTCTTGCTATTGTTGTTTTTGTTTCATTTTTTTCTTTTTCTTTTTTTTTTTTTTTTGCTTTGCTTTTCTGATTTTATACCGACTGTGTGGACTAAGAAGCAATGAAATAAAAGTCAGAATAACTCAGTTGTTTCTGCTTTTTTGCGGGGTAGAGCCAGGCTGTGCTCTACCAGTCTGCTTGCATGGCCATCCCATGGAAGGTCTCTGGGATGCCATGTAGCAGATTTGTGGGCTCATTCCTGAGGAGGCTCTGAGCTCGCGGGGCTGTCTGTGTGGCAGACATACCTGTGCCAGAGGGGTGACCCTGCACCTGAGTCAGTGCTGGGGCCAGGAATGGAGCTCGTGGCCCTGTGCCGTGGTGCTGGTGCATGCTGATCTGTCCCAAGATGTTCCTGTGATGTGATCACCAGTTCCCCAAAGACAGCAGCCAGCAGGACCACACTTGTCCCCTCCCAGTCTCTAACAGGGATGGTTCAGGGCAGCATTAGCTGTCCCAGGGGGATCCGGCCAGCTCTGCCACCCGGCACAAACAGCAGAATCCTGTCAATCCCGTGTGCCAAAACCCCCAGGGCCTGGGGGTGCAGTTAGGGCCGGGGG
>NW_010329937.1:18901-19262 GCF_000700745.2 Antrostomus carolinensis
AGCGAAACCGGCGGGCGCGGAAGCAGCCACACTTCCGTTGGCTCATTCATTTGGCTCTTAAATATCCGAGCTGATGTAGCAACTGGTGCTGGCAGAAACACAATGGCTTTTGCAAGGCAGCCTGTGGAGGCCAGTTATTGACATCAGGCCAGACACTGAATCCATCAACCCAGCCACGTCCCAAAGGAAAGGAGCAGGAGCTGCCTCGCACCTCCTCAGCTGCTCAGCACAGTGTGACCAGCCCAGCATCTTGCTTGACCAGGAGGGCACCTGGTTGTGGTTTTCCAGCTGGGAATATATCCCCGTGTGCTCATTTTGCTGATCTGCAACTAAGCCCAGGAAGGTGTCTCACTTGCTGAGG
>NW_010329937.1:19340-19566 GCF_000700745.2 Antrostomus carolinensis
GGACCCAAACTTCCCTTCTGAGGAGCAGGTGCATTCTTGAAAGCACACAGAGCACGATGACTTTTGAAGTGCAAACAACACGAAAGTTTGAATCCCTTTGGAAAGGGTCCGAAGGGGAACTGCCACCCATTTGCACCAGAACCTCCATCCCCTCTGCCAAATGGTCTCGGTTGGGTTGGAAATGGCCGTTCCCTGTTTCCCCGGCTCCCAGCCCTGCCTGCAAACC
>NW_010329938.1:0-924 GCF_000700745.2 Antrostomus carolinensis
GGGTTTCACCACCCTCAGTGTAAAAAATATCATCCTTAAATGGAGTCTAAATCTCCCCTCTTTTAGTTTTAAACCATCTCCCCTTGTCCTATCGCTCCAGGCCCTGCTAAAATCAGCTCCCAAATACAAGCCCCAGATGAGCTGCTGTTGTGTTCCATCAGAGGATCACCTCACCGAGAAACCGGGCAGCACAGCGCCAGATGGCCATCGATCGAAGCAAGAACAGTTCATGGGATGGCAGAGCAGAAAGAACCATGGGGCCACGAAAAGGGGCGTTGCTAGGAAAGAAAAGCTACAGGCAGTAGAAGAGAGAGGGGTACAACTCCAGCCTTGGTTGCCATGAGGTTTTCTTCTAAGTGAATGAAATGTGTGGGTGCTTAACGTGCGGGTATGGTACCTGTTTGCAAAGTCTTCCAAATAACAGCAGAGGAACTAAACAAATACATCAGCAGGGAACGTTTTCCACGGGGTCCAGAAGAGGAAATGTTGGCTGTCGGCTCTCAACAAAGATTCTTTTTCAGTTGCCGTGCCAGAAAACACAGTGTGTTTGTGTGAGCTCTGCCACGTGCTTTGTCTGGGCTTTATCTCAGAATCTACACTGAGAAAGAAAAAAAAAAGGTAAATTTTACTCAGAGGATGTGGGAGCAAATGAACATCTGCTGACAAAGCTTGTGACAGGAGGCAAGGAAAGGCTGGGGCTGTCGCCAGCCTCCATGGTCCAGGGTACAGAGGGAATTGCAAAGCCTCTTAGAGCTGGAGGCAGAGCGTGTGCCTGGTCTGGCTGGCAGAGCAGAGGTAGCCAAGGGATTTAGTATCTCATGTGAGAAGCTCCACCTGCAGTGCTGCATCCAGTTCTGAGGCCCCCAACACAAGACAGACATGGAGCTGTTAGAACAAGTCCAGAGGAGGCCACGAGGATGATGC
>NW_010329938.1:1341-2726 GCF_000700745.2 Antrostomus carolinensis
GGTGATGGGATGTGCAGAATTCAGTTCTCTCTCAAACAAGTGTATGATTCTGATAATTCATCCCGAGTGGCCAAACAAAGCCAGATTAGATAAGTTTTCACCTGTGATTTGTGGCATGCGTCTGCTTGCAAAAAATGTCCTGAAAACACTGCTGCTTGGGAAATCTGCCTTTTGGAAAAGGAACGTGCTTTGTATCCATTCAATTATATACATACAATTAATTTTTAATATATAAGGGAAAAAACTGTTGGCTATGGATGAGAATATGTCTTGAAGGTGTGATGTCCAGATCTAGATGTGGTCTGTTCTGTTTTGACAAAAAACCACTCACCTGTCCCATTCTGGATCAATGTGTATGGTGACCAGCCAAGCCATGTCCTGGGAGAGAGCAGTAGGGGTGGAAGGCTCCATCCCTCGTGCAGCTGGATTGTGCCACCTCAGCCACAGAAGAGGCACCGTGGACATCACCGCTCTAAAGGGGCTTCATCCCTATGGTGGGGTTGGTGGCAGCATCCTCCACTCCCCATCACAACTAGAGGCAGCCAGAGCATGGGCTTATCAAGCCCTTGAGTCATCTGCCCAAATATGAGATGGGGAGGTGAGCAAGGTAAGGTAGGGCTGCCTGTTTGGGTGGCACCGGCATGACCGTTAGATTGACCGGAGGTGCAGAGGGGTCCCTGGGACCAAACCTTGGCACGTCCATACTTTAAGTAGTTTTCTTTAGGGGAAGGTGAATGCAGCAGCAATATGAGGGTGAGGATGAAGCAGACTCAGAGCAGAACTGAATCAGAAGCAAAGGTAGGACTGATGGCAGAGCTGGACCACCAACTGGACATCCTTATCCCCAAGCTGCATTCCTCCTGACTGGGAATGGGGAAGGTGCCCTGGACAGGATAGTCCCACAGCTGCGGAGAGGACCTGCCTGTCCCACGACATCTGCCACCTGAGCCCCAGAAAGCAGACAGGAGAGGGGAGGAGGAAAACAGCTGCTGCTGGAGCAGGAGGGATCACTTGGCACAGCATCTGGGGCTTAGGACAGCACCCAAAGAGATGGCTGTGCATGAACAGCAGAGACAAGCACTGCAGGTCCACTTCCTTCTGCCTGTAGCCCACGCTGGGTTTGGTCGGCTCCACAGGTCTTTCCTGGGACAATCCGTGAATGGGCATTGACTTGCAAGAGGCAAGAACAAGGCAGAGAACATCTGCCCATGACCACCTGAGGCTTGGCCATCACGTGGAAAGCCCATCTAGCCCACAGGATGCTTGTGCAGCTGTAAAGCCCACCCGAGCTGTGGGACATCCCACATCCCTCCCACTTGCTGCTCCCTCTCTCCTCACCCACCACAGCTTCCCCTGGCCAGGTTGGCCGCTGCCTCCTGGGTGAT
>NW_010329939.1:0-11083 GCF_000700745.2 Antrostomus carolinensis
GCACCTCCTCCCCTTCCTTCTTCACTGACCTGTCTGTCTGCAGAGTTGTTTCTCTCACATCTTCTCACTCCTCTCTCCAGCTGCAAAATGCACCTTTTTTTTTTTCCCTTCTTAAATATGTTATCCCAAAGGCACTTCCACCCCCACCGATTGGCTCAGCCTTGGCCTTGGCTCTGCTGGACATAGGGGAAGCTTCTGGCAGAAGAAGCTTCTTCGCATCAAGAAACCACCCCTATGCCACCCCCCACGCCTCCCGCAAAAAAACCCACCAAAAAACCAAAAACCCACAATCCTTGCCACACAAACCCAACATTTTTTTTTTCATGTTAAACACAAGTTGAGAACAATTACTGAGATTGTACTTAAAACTGTAGAATAGGAAGAATATTAGTACAGAAGAAAAGAGAAGAGGGAATAGTTTAGCCTTGAACTACTAAATCGCAGCCCGTGTAACAGGGAGATTCAGGGAAGGACAAACTGAAAGCAGCAGCGTGTTGCCAGTGGTGGTTTGCCAGGCAATGTGGTGGGTTTAGCCTGGTCACAAGCCAACACCCTGCAGCCGCTCGCTCACCTTCCCCTGCCTGGGAAATGGGAAAGAGAATCAGAAGGGTGAAAGTGAGAGAACTCGTGGGTTGAGATAAAAACAATTTAATAATTGAAATTAAATAGACATTAAAATAATAATGATAATAACAGTAATGACAGATATACAAATGAATGATGTACACTGCAATTGCTTACCACCCACTGATTGATGCCCAGCCTGTGCCCTGGATAGTGATCCCAGAGCAGAGACAATCCTGAAATCAAAACCGCAACCCAGAAGAGCGAGAGAGCCCGAGAGATCCCAGACAAATCTGGCCAACCTTCATTAATTACCAACCATATTATTAATATCCTGAGCATGACATTATATGATACAGAATATCCCACTGGCATATCCAGATGCTAGTTTGGGTTTGCTCATTTACTGCGCTCCCCTCAAGTTTCTTCTGCACCGACAGACTAGCATAACACGGGAAGTTGAAATGTCCTTGGTTTTCTTAGCAACAACTAAAAACATCAGTATATTATCAATGTTCTTCTTACACCAAATCCCATCCTGAAACCAAAACACAGCACTACTCTAGCTACTAAGAAGAAGATTTGCTCTGTCCTAGCGAAACCAGGACAGGCAAGCACAGAAATGCCAGTGGGTGATGGTCAGGCCTCAGAGCCACACAGCAGCACAGCAGAATGTGGGGACTGACCTTTGTGTCTCCCTTTCTACAGCTGTTTTTACAGATTTGGTACACTTCTCATCAAAAGCCATGTCAGCCTAAAGCCTCCCAACTGCCTGGCACTTGTGCTTGCACTTGTACCACAGTGCTGAAGACCAAAGCCAACAGGAACATGGTGCAAACGCTTTAACATTCAAGACAGATTCTGCAGTACAACACTATTAACACAATTCTTTCCTTGTAATAAGAGAATTAGGCTCTTTGCTTACTCAGAAAAATCAGCTGCAGGTCATGTTTATTTCCTTCACATCCCAAATAAAGGCTTTTCTTTAAAAAAAAAATATTATTACATTGTTAATATCACAAGATTTTGGTTCAAAAAGGGAAAGTTCTAATTAACATATTTCAATAAATGGCAACATGAGCACACAAAAGCTGCAATTTTAGCAATGACAGTAAATAACAAGAATCATTGTTTCCAGGCAGATTTTGTGTGTAACTGGCAACACCAATACATCTGCACATCCAACAGCTCAGACATTGGCTCTTGCAGATCATCGACAGCCTGCACAAAACCGTGTATGGACCTCCACAGCAACAAACCTCCTGCCTGGCTCCACAGACCTCGGTGTGCTCCAAGGCTGAGAGCTGATGGTTCAGCCATGGATAAAACAGGATGCAGAGAAGTACACGAGAGCATCTCCCCAAACCCACACCGGATCCTGCTTCTGCTCCCTCTTTCTTACATAGGAACTGCACATCACCTCACCTCTGTGAAGCTCCAGACAGCGTTACCACAGCACTCTTTTCCAGTCCCCAACTCCATCATCCATGACAAGTAATTTTGGTCCTCTTACTGCAATCTTCTGCCTCAGAAGGCTCTGAGATCCCTGTACAACAGGCATTCCCAGGGAGATCACATTTTTAACTGTGACAGTGATTTTCAAAGTCTATTGATATTTTGAAGCTCTTACATGAACTCCTTTCTCCTAAGTATATTTATATACTGATATTTTATTATTAATAATAATAAATATTATTATTTATAGATGCTGATATTTTATTTGATTACAAGAGAGGAAGCTGGTTGGAATCCCCCACTGGGATTGTGCCCAAGAACTTTGAGAGCTCTCCCACCTCACCCCATGACTGAGCATTGCCTTCCAGCATGTACTTAGCGCAGCAGATAAACTGCAGAGACATACGACAACCCTGTGTCTTTTAACGAGTTCTCATTTGCCACCCTGCCTGTGGAAGAGCAACAGCTCAGCTGCAACAGAGATGTTCCCTTTCCAACACCCTGCAGCAACAGACCACTGCATGAATGGGAACTGCACCGTCCTCAGAGCTGCTTCACATGGAGCTTCTACACACCAGCCAAGCACGAGAGCCATCAAGAGCTACGTGCTGTAGAACTGAATCATCCTACAGCCCTTTTCAGATCTTTTAAACTAGGTCCAACTTTCTCTGGTCTTCTCTCAGCGTGCTCGCTGCTGATGCTCTGCTGAGGGATCAGAGTGGTAACTCACGAGTGGAAACCCAGGATTAGCTTTTCTCTCTGAGGACTCCTCGAATGACTGGCTTTTGAGTCTTAAATGATAGCAATCCTCTAACAAGCTATGGAAGAGCCTTTGAGTTTGACATTTATATAAACACCAACCTTTTTATCCTCAATGTTTGTTGTTTAAGGAAATCCCTTCTAGTTCTTACGCATGTATAACATATAAAACAATCGAATTAATACCATATGAGGGTAGAGGGGTGAAAAATCACGTCTATAGCCAAAATAGTTCAGAAAAACTATGCAGTTGAGGTTTAAGATTGCCTATAGTGACTTTGTATTTTGTTTATACATTGGTGTTAATACTTCATATAGATTATGTGCAGTACAGATTACAACAGTATGTGCTACGTGTTGTATAATTTATAAACTATTAATTCTTACGTTTCAGGGTTGTGAGTTATAACTAAACAGAATCTAAACGACCAGTAATTTTTTTTAAATTTTTTTTTTTCTGGATTAAACTGTTTTGTGGGGCAGGGGGGAGATGGACCCAAAGCCAAATACTTGCACACTCACCCTCAGCAAGCTGAGAGTTCAAGCTTTATAAATTTAAATATCTTTTACGTTCTGCACATGTATAAGATATACTGGTGGAGTTCCAAAACAGGGAGCATGTGGCTGGTTTTGTGCTGGACACGAGAGGAAGACCTCGGCAACTGAGGAAGGCAGTAGGGAAACACTTCTGCTTCCTCTGAACTGCAGGGATGCCAGAGGAAGGAAGGGCTAATGGTTGTATCACACTGAGTAATGTCAGCCCATAAAATCCTCAGGTAGCCCCCAGCAGCACTGGCTACAAATCTTCACTGCCGTCAAAAATGGGAGTTGCAGATCCTTGGCTGTTTTTTTTGTTGTTACCTAGCATCATTAGACACCAAAATACTTGTGTCAGCACGGAGCTCAGGACAGGCCTAGTTGTAATGCTTACCCTGCTCCTCTCCTGGATTCACGGTCTCACGCTGTCCACGCTGCCACAGGTAAGTACAGCTACTGCCACTGTCCCTGGGCTGCGAGTTCGAAGCCCCTTTGCTGTGCTTGTGTAAGCAGCAGGCAGTGTGTGAGCAAACACTAGCAGAGGCAGCTGGGAAGAAGACAAGGAAATAGCTGAGCAGGTCATTAGGGGAGGGAAAAAGGGATCTATTAACAAAGAATAACCTGGTTAATCCTGGTTTTCCTTGGTTCCTGATGGAGATTCTTATGTGCAACCTGTAATTCAAATAAACTGTCCTCCTGTAACTCAAATACTGTCTTTTCATAGAATCATAGAATCCCAGACTGGTTTGGGTTGGAAGGGACCTTAAAGCTCATCTAGTTCCAACCCCCCTGCCAGCAGCAGGGACACCTTCCACTAGACCAGGTTGCTCAAAGCCTCATCCAGCCTGGCCGAGAACACTTCCAGGGAGAAGCAGCCACAGCTTCTCTGGGCAACCTGGGCCAGTGTCTGACCACCCTCACAGTGAAGAACTTCTTCCTAATATCTAATCTAAACCTCCCCTCTTTCAGCTTAAACCCATTTCCCCTTGTTTTGTCATTAATTGCCCTTATGAAAAGTCCTTCCCCAGCTTTCTTGTAGGCCCCCTTCAGTCTCTCTTTTGTGCAACCTCTCTCCCTTAGTGGTAACAGCCTTTTGTGATAAGCAGGTCCTAGTCAGAGATGCTGTGGTACAATCAGGCTTAGAAACAGCCTTTGACTTGCAGGCAGCTGAAGTGTAGTATTTCTTAAGTGACAAGGTCTTGTGGTTCCCTCATCTCAGTTCTTGTAAGGAAACACTACCTGATGCTAGACCACCCCAAAGTTTCACAGCTATTTTAGTTTATGGCTGGTAAAATCAGAACCTTTCTGTCAGTCACCACTTTACAACAATGAGGGGTAGGAACAGCTGCTGGCTGAGGGTCCCCACTGAGGATGTCCAAATGATACCAGAAAGCTGCGTTGTTTTACTCGGGCTCTCAAGAACGAGTGATATTTCTCACTCCCATGCCTGGAGTTTACACAGCAGAATTTAAACAAACAGCTTTACGGGGAAAGAAGGAGGAACCTAAATAGAGTAAACCTAGAAATCCTGAAGAGCTGACAGAAGGTGAGACTACTGTCCTCTGGGTATGTTGGCCATGGTGGTGACCACCTCCTCCAGCTGAAGGCAGCTGCTGAGGTAGCCAGCTGCTACCTTTTCCCTTGCTTACAGCTCACTCATCTACCGTCAGAGCTCAGAAACAACAAGTCTTGGCTGGAGGAGTCTCCTATTCCTCACGGATACTCAGCATCTGGGGCTCTATCCAGCAGCTGAATCACCATAAGGACTTTTGCAAATTACACTTTTCAATAAATTCTATTTTCCTTCGACACGTTTTATTGTTTACAAGGTTTTACTTGGGAGATGAAACAAAAGTTAATTACATCAACTGATGCATCAAGAAAATGGATTGATTTGCTATCCCCTCCAGATGGGCTTCCTTTGCATGGAAGTATGCATACCACATCTTAAAGCAAGGAGATGGAATACGTTACGAAGGCACATTTGAGCCATCAGACTGACACTTCTTTATTACAGTGTATTTATTTTTTATCATGTGCTTTGACAGAAGTCTCATAAAGTGTTACGCTCCTTCTGTAGGGTCAAAGTCTTGTGACCTTCCATGATTTTAGAGAGAAGGAACATAATTTTAGAGGGCATGTTTATTATTTCTGTAAACAGTCTGTTTTCCATGCCAAGAGAACAGTTTTTCTGTATGTACTTAGATGACAGCTCAACTTTACTGGCTCACTTTCCTGACTAAGCCTTGCCTGCCAAATGTTTTTGATCATAGTCTGGCAAACAAAACAATATTAATAGTAGAGCTGAGCAAATAATCTCCAGAAAACTGCTGATTTTTTTTTTAAACCTCTTTTTATTGCTTCCATAATAACCCTGAATCAAATACAGCTTCCTTGAAACCAATTACAATTTTAAAGCACCCTATTTTTTATTAAAACCAAAATAACTCAACCCCATGGAATCAGAAAAGCTACTTGCAAAAGGGTTAGTTATGATAAAGCAGGTTCATCACATTGTGCTGCTTATGACCTCAAAGAAACAAGTGTCTGTGTCATTCCAGCATCAATGCACGTGCCTGTCAATTTAAACTCTGGACACCCAGCTTCCAAATCTGTTTTTACTGGCACAAATGTTCAGGGATGGTAGCCAAGACCACAGCCAAAACAAATCAGTTTTAAAATCTGAATAGTCCTCTTTTGCAATATATACTGATTTCTGATAAATGCACTGAAGTAACTTATTTTCCCTTCAAATGCTCAAGATGAATTTCAAACAGACCTTTCTGAATGTGCTGCATTCATGCATGTCCTGAAGCTCTGTTAATGAGGTTATGGTACAATGTATGCTCCAAGTCTTTGTTCTCTGATGGTCCATAAAAACTCTTGCAGCACTCTGCAGATGCTGTGCTTACCTAAAGGTTTTCAATGGGTTTTTTTGGAGTGACACAGAGATCATAAAATCCCTACTAGAAAGGCAGAATTATAGTATGTATATTTGATTGTTATTTGTAGAACAGTCTTCTGGAAACCAGTGTAGGAGAACACAAGACAAGCTTTCAGATCTGATGACAGGACTGATGGCACTGAGCTAGACCATGTCATCATATTTTACTCCTCTTCCTGCACAGCGAACAATGTAAGACAGATGAAGACTCACTACCCGCTCCACAAACAGTCTATTTCCTCTTCTAGGGATGGGGTTGTTCAGGAACTTGGGTGAGAGACTTAATGAAAATCCTCACTGGACACATTATGCAAATTACCAGGCAGCTGTAGCTGGAACAACCCTCAGACAATTTGCAATACTTCCAGTATTTCCATGCCCACCCAGCATTGCCCCCTTCCCTCTGCACAGCCAGCTGCAGGCGTACCAATAGCCTCTGAGCAATACCTGCAATTCTCTTTGTCAAAGTCTAACTCATCCTGAGGTCTTTTTGGGTTTTGTTCAGCACCTTAATGGTCAGAAACCACAAGACTCCTCTTCTGCAGCTCAGTCTTCCTGATCTACATTTTTTATCTTCTTGCTACAGCAATCTTACGGCAGGTTGTTCTGTTTTGGCAACCAAAAGATTCACACCGCCTGACTTTGCTGCTTGGTCATCCCAGATGTTTTGTTTACAAGTAACTCAGACTTCTCCTTCTTTGATCTTTCTTTCCCAACCAAAAAAAGAACAAAAAAATCCAACTCACTGCTTCAATCCATCCCCTTTCAATATCTCCCTCAGGAAGCAGCCATTCCATTCTGCCAACATGTTCTCATCTGATGGAAAGAGAACTATTATTTAGTTAATAATTGTTTCTAGTCTGAGATACAGAGAATACCCTTTCTGGCAGCAAATTAGCCAATTTAATGCACATAGTAGGCCTTGGCAGCCATTGAGTTTAAGAAACTGGTGGGATTTGGTACCAATAGAATTCTGAATTTTCACTGAGCTTCACAGGAGATCAGGCATTTATTACTTCTAAGTTAGAAACACCAGTCCAACCTAATGCAAAGTCACTGAAAATCCCCTTCAAATGAAGACTTATGATGTGGGGGGAGGAGAAATAAGCTGTAGACTGATAAGCTTTAACCATTAAAAAAATTACCACTGGGATTACAACCAGAATGAAGTACATCTCACTTAAGGTATTTCTTACCAATGCTGAAGGCAGACTGGTAGGAGTGTATGATTTAAATGAGCTCACTGCAAACTTACAGTTGTTATGTTGTCCTATTAAAATGTATTTTCCTCCATTGTGGCTCATTTTAATTTCCAGCTATAGAGCTGCATGTAACTTCAACCATTACATGCTTTATAAGATGAAAAATATGTCAGCATTTGTTTTAGAAAGTAAAACGGTGGCACACAGATGAATGATGAAAGCAGATTACTGAAATAAATGCAGTAGGTTACACTTTCACCCACCGTAATACTATTTCTTTAACATCTTTCTGGAGGGAGAACGCACACCAGACACTGAGGGAAGAAGAGGTTCTCAAAGTTCCTGTATTCCCTGACCTGGGAAAGAATTCACCATGGTTAAAGCTGTAGACTTTGGCTACCAAATTTCTTAATCATTATTTTCAAGTATAGCCACTCCAAGACACACGGACCCTTCCCCATTAGTGCTGTAAGATGGGGGTGATGATTAGCTTTCTGCTGAGGTAGAGCTATTATTTTAAAAATTCCTTTAATGAAAAGCCTGGGTAAGGTAAACTACAGAAACATCTGCCCTTTTGTGACAACAAACTTACTTTGAACAACTTCTGACTTGACTTATGAGGCTACCAGAACTAGAAAGGCCAAAGCACAGTTTTAAGGTCTTGAAGCTAACAATTGTGAAGTACATAAAAAACAAAAAGATGAGTAGAAGGAAACACAATATAAAGTCCCATTTTAAAAAGCCATTTTTTTTAAAAAAAAAAGCAATGAGACTAAAAAACCTCTACAGAACAGGAGAAGATTGGTAACATGGTAGAGAAATACTTTCATCTTTTTAGAAGAATTAGGAACCAAATCCACACAAAACCAAATGAAAGGACATGAAATGGTCACGACAAGAAGCAGAATCGTATTGGCTGCACTTGGCCTGCTCTGGAACTAAACCCAGTTTGCAGCGAGGGGTTTCCATCCTCACCCTGTTGTATGCCAGAGGACAGGAGGGATGAGCAGGAAGTGCCATCAACACATTGCCCAGGCAAAACCTCTTGGAAAATCTGTGGCAGTAGGCATCGTTCATCTGTTCCAGGGAAAGGTGGAAAGTTGAAAAGTTGAATAAGTTCCAGCAAAATGCTCACTGGCTTCTGTCAATCCGCATACAAACTTGCTCATACTTAGGATCCTCTCTCCAAACTCAAGACAACACATTACCCCATTCCACTGAGGACTTTTCTAACCCCAGAAGCAGCCTCTCCAGCCGTTTTCTCTTCTTATTGGCATTGTTTCATTCCATCTGCTGATTATCCCTCATAGTCTTTTGTTCCCTTCCCATCATGCTGATGTTCATGGCAAACAAGACAGATATTGTACAATACATGATGCGCCTGCATAAACAGTGAGAATGAAAAGCTTGTAGTGAAAACCTAAATCATCTTTGTAAAGGCTGTGCTTACGCTGGAAAAGAACACTGCTATCACCAGTGAGCAAGTGGGGTGTCAGGAAACAAAAAGAGGAATAAAGCGTTTAAATCCAGGGCTTGTGCAAGAGAGGGAAGGACCACAAACAATGTGTATGCAGAAATGAAGGTAAAAGGTTAAAGGTTCCATATTCTTAGACCTGTTGGAGAGCAGTGAAGGGGAAAGGGATCTGGGAGTCCTGGTGGGCAGCAGGATGACCATGAGCCAGCACTGTGCCCTTGTGGCCAGGAAGGCCAATGGCATCCTGGGGGGCATTAGAAGGGGGGTGGTTAGTAGGTCGAGAGAGGTTCTCCTCCCCCTCTACTCTGCCCTGGTGAGGCCACAGCCAGAGCATTGTGTCCAGTTCTGGGCCCCACAGTTCAGGAAGGACAGGGAACTGCTGGAGAGAGTCCAGCACAGAGCCACCAAGATGATGAAGGGAGGTGAGCATCTCCCTGCTGAGGAAAGGCTGAGGGAGCTGGGGCTCTTTAGCTTGGAGAAGAGGAGACTGAGGGGTGACCTTATTAATGTTTATAAATATGTAAAGGGTGAATGTCATGAGGATGGAGCCAGGCTCTTCTCAGTGATGCCCAATGGTAGGACAAGGAGCAATGGGTGTGAGCTGGAACACAGGAGGTTCTGCTTAAACTTGAGAAGAAACTTCTTTCCAGTGAGGGTGACAGAGCCCTGGGACAGGCTGCCCAGGGAGGGTGTGGAGTCTCCTTCTCTGGAGACATTCAAGACCCGCCTGGACGCCTTCCTGTGTGATCTCATTTAGGTTCCTGCTCTGGCAGGGGGATTGGACTGGATGATCTTTTGAGGTCCCTTCCAATCCCTGACATTCTGTGATTCTGTGATTCTTTACAATACGTCACTTTAGGGATTAAACCCGTGCAGTTATTCTTCAGTTAGCTGCTAGCTTGGAATCTGGAAACCACTCAGAACACCTTGCTGAGAAGCACGCTTTATGTCAGACTAACATACAGTGCCAAACACCACCACGTTGAACAGGTGGGATTTCCAAGCTACGCAGGAACTACCGAGATGAAGCGCAGGAACTTTGGAGATTAACTCCATTTTGCCGCCAGAGCAATCCAAGGAATATAAAAAGAGGGAAGAATCGTAATAAAGAAAAAAAGTGTTTCACAGAGTTGGAAAAAGAACAGATGCATCATGTTAATATGCCACAAGGTGGCATGCGCTGATCTCAAATAAGTTCCAGTCAGGTAAGATTTGTAAGACCTAAACAGCAAAAGTCAGGTCTGGGGAGTAGGCAGGTTCAACTTCAGGGAGTTACTCCATTTGCCTCAGGTTTGGACTTGGCCCTACAGCATTAGAGAACCTCATGTTGTTTCTAGGATTATCATCGAACTTGAATTCATTATTCTTCCTGGAAAAGAAAGAAAAGTTTCCTTTTCTCCATTTCACCTTTATACTCCATTGTGTTGCTCTGACTAAGCAGAAAAATCCCTTTTCCTGGCTGTATCTGGGAGCCTGTATCTTATACTCGATTTCAGGGAGTTTTCTGCTGATTCTGGTTTATTCTCAGAACCAAAAAACATTTGGTTCCGAGAATAAACCGACATTTCAAAATTCAACATTTCAAAATATTCATATTCAAAATATGACATATTAATTTCAAAATACGACATTTCTGAGCATTACTGCAACATGAATTTCTCTGTGCCACAGTCCTGAGGGGGCTTCTGAGGGGGCTTTTCACGGCTCAGCGTGCCAAGACGAGGGGTGATGGAGGCAGACTCGCCCCGCTCTGCACCACTGTACTGGCACAAGCGTTTGTGCAGCTGCACCACGAGCTGGATCAAGGACACGGTGTGGTAAAAACCTCATATTTTTCCTTATTTCAGACAGAAAGGAGCAAAGCCAGCATTTATTTTCAAAAAGTGCGGTAACGCCTCTGTGGTTGTATCTTTACAACAAAACAAAGAAAACTTCATGCTTTCTTCTATGAATTCTAGGAACTTCACAAATTCTTTCTGAAGCATGCAGGGAGTTTGTTTATTCGTGTAATTATGTAATGATAAACACAAATGTTGGGAACAGATAGCACATGGCGTGCTCACAGCCATGCTCAGCTTTCCAGCCCTGAGCCAGCAAAACCCAAAACACATGAGAATTATAATTGATGGCAAAGGCACAAATCACACT
>NW_010329939.1:11101-12406 GCF_000700745.2 Antrostomus carolinensis
TAAATGCGTGTCCTGTAGTTAATTAAAAAAAAAAAATGAAACTTGTAAACTTCAGCCACGGTTTCTGACAGGTAGACATGGGAAGGGAAACTGCATTTGAGACTTTTAGAGGAAGATAGAGGCAAGTCACACAGCCACTTTTTTGCTTGTTTAGCAATCACAGTGATCGCAGGAAACGCAGTATGCTTATGCTGTCAAAAGACAAGACACGGTTAAGACACTTCAGCACCAATAGGACTGATGTTCTAAGAAGTAAGCCCTGTGTCTCCTACGCTGACAGCTCCTTAGCTTAGTAGAAAGAAAAGGAGTGACAAGAGAGCTCTTCAGTGTTTCCACTACATCTGTAAATCTGTTTTTACCTTTAAAAAACTTAAGTTAAAAATGAGTATTAGAGACACTAATTCTACAAGCTAACATACTAATGCAGCTAATGAGACAGACGTATAATACTGTCAGAAATCTGCAAGTGTTTTGAAAAACAAAACTAAACTTCACCAGTGTGTTACAAGGACACTCATTCCAAAAACATCCTTATTATCCAGCAGACAGATGTTTCAGCCTAGCACACTCATGTGCCTCAAAGGTTTACAGCTCTTATTACTCCTTTAATCAGGAACTGTGTATTCAACCCTAGTATTAAAATAAACCATTACAAACTATTCTACTCTGTGTCCAAGACCAAAAAGTACCTTTTATGTCCGTTAAAAATGCTGAAAAACCCTGTAACTAAGCCTCTCAAAACCCTAACCGCTGTGTGTTTGGCATCTCTTCACTGCCGACACTGAAACCCTTGATGAGTAAGATGTAACACAACCAACAGAGCAATTTGCTGAGGCAGAGGCCTTTGGAGCTGTAAATGTGACAACCACCCACCAGCTGTAGGCACAATTTACCTGAAAGACACGGTCTTTTGAACATTTACAATTAAATTCCCGAACTTAACCCCTAAGAAGAATCAATGACTCACAATGATGCTAAAAACATTGAATTGTGTCAGTGAATTTATTCACTATTATGGAGTTCTCTGTCTGCAGCAGCTACAGGAGGCCCGAGGCCTGGCTCCTGCCTGGGCTGGGCAGCCGGCGGAGGCGGCTGAAGGGGACATGGACCCCTTAACACATCTGATCTGGAACAAAACGAATAATGAGTGATTCTTGAAAACATGGGTGTCAACGCCGCAGCTTTCATGAGGCGGCAAGTTCTCCCCTCAGCCAGAGGAGATGTGTGCTCGCCCAGCCCGGCTTCGTGTGTCATTTCGCTTCCCCCCACGACGCCTCTGAAGCCGCGATGCGGGAACAGCTCCTC
>NW_010329940.1:0-347 GCF_000700745.2 Antrostomus carolinensis
CCTACAGAAGCTGCCAGTTGTGGTCCATCCCACCCAGCTCAAAACCAGGAAAGAAGCTTCTCCCTCCCCTTTTTCTTTGGTTTTCTTCATTTTTCTTTGGTTTTCTTCATTTTTCTTTGGTTTTGTCCTTTTTTTCTCAGCCATCTGTTTCAACCTCAGCGTTTCCACCAGCCCCAGCTCTCTTGGTTCCACATAAACATGCTCCCTGCTCTCTGATTCACCCAATTAAAGGCCCAAATTCTCATTTTAATGCTATTTATGAGGTGACACGGTTTGAAGAATAGAGTTCATGCCCTTGCTATGTGCCAAGTGGCTTCTTGGGTACGTTTATTATTCAAGGGATCTTT
>NW_010329941.1:0-1673 GCF_000700745.2 Antrostomus carolinensis
CGGCGCGCTTGGGCACACATCTGTGCCAGTGCTGTGGCCGCGTGCCAGGCAGAGCTCACGTGTTTACGGCAACGACGTGAATGTGCACAAAGGGCTCATGGATCATCAAATCCCAGACGGGTTTGGGTGGGAAGGGACCTCAAAGCTCATCCAGTCCCAACCCCCCTGCCAGCAGCAGGGACACCTTCCACTAGACCAGCTTGCTCAAAGCCTCATCCAGCCTGGCCGAGAACACTTCCAGGGAGGAGCAGCCACAGCTTCTCTGGACAACCTGGGACACTGGCTCACCACCCTCACACCAAAAAATTTCTTCCTCACATCTCATCTCCATCTCCCCTCTGCCACTTTCAAGCCATCACCCCTTGTTCTGTCACTCCCTGCCTTTGTAAAAAGTTCCTCCCCTGGATGACACCAGGAGTTGTCATGTGTGTGCCCAGCGTGGGTGAAGCACGTGGGGTCCCGCCGAGCAGGTGTCAGCTCCCCTCACCCCCCTCTTTAGGAACATGACCTTGGGCAGGTCCCCAGGGGAGTTTGCCCAGGCTGATGCAGCGTTTACCCCTTCTCCAAGCCCAGGAACCTGGCCAGGCTGGATGTCCCCATGCCCATCAGTGTTGCAGCCAGCCACCCAGCACAGCCCCAGCTCTGCACGGCAGGTCCAAACTCCAGGGCCAGCGGGAGAGGTGTGGTGAGCCGGGGCAGCATGTGCCAGAGCCAGGCGAGAAGGAGGATGGGAGAAAATCATCATAATTAAGAATAAAGCCCGAGTTCCTCACCACCGTGCTCTGCTGTCGCCTGAGTCATCAGCTGCTGACCCCAGGGACGCTGGGCATCGCCACAGCCTCACCGGGCAGCTCAGGCTGCCATCAGCAGCTCAACCCGTCCTCTCCCCATGGAAACCAAACAAACACGTTCCCCCAATTCCAAAACCTCCAGCCCATCCATCTCCTGGCTCTGACAAACAGTGGCAGGTCCTAAGTCACCTCCTGGCTGCGATTAGGTGACACGTTGTGGTGACAAAGGGTTTTCCCAGGGTGGGCTGGGAAAGGGGAGAGGGGCTGCCAGCTGGACCCCCAAAACCCCAGCAAACACAACTGCAACCGCAGAGGGAGGAGGTGGGTGCTCACTAGGAACAGGGGGACCAGGCAAACCTCCACGTGTCCCTCACTGCTGTCCCCCACCCTGAGGAATGGGGACAGTCACCGTGCCGGAAAATCCCAGCCCAGCTCTGTGCCCCTTGCTGGAAGCCGAGAGCTTATTTTTAAACCTGTTTATAAGGGCAACTTGCAACCAAGAAAGAAAAAGGCCCTTCTTGTGCGGAGGAGAGATGGCTTTGTGGTGGAACACGGGACGCCTGGGAGATTTGCATTTAATTCTGGGTTGTGTGACAGACCCTCCTGTGTGTCCTGAGCTGAGGCGGCCACGGCCAGAGCTGCTGCCGCCTTCCAGCCACCCAGTACCTTTCAACAATCCCTCCTCGCCTCCCACCCCAGCACCCAGCTCACCAGTGACACCCACTGAGACCAGCACCCACCATCACTTCCAGCTGAAACCCCTGCAAGGGGCTGGAAAACCAGTCGGCACAGCCACGACCCGAACGGGAGCCAGGGCTGCTCATCCCTGGACAAGAAAAATGGGGTTCGCGCCCGAGCTGGCGTGCAAACCCCAAGCTGGTG
>NW_010329941.1:2248-19568 GCF_000700745.2 Antrostomus carolinensis
CCGACCCCACGTGCAAACCCCGACCCCGCGTGCAAACCCCGACCCCACGTGCAAACCCCGACCCCATGTGCCAACTCTTTGAGCCAAAAGGCAAAGCCTGGATCCCGCAGCCGAGCGTGGTTCTGCACCGGCTGCAAAGCCGGGGCTGCACCTGGAAATTTGGGAGCCACATCCCCATGGAACAACTTTTCAGCCTCCAAAAAAAAACCAACAAAAAATCAATCCCAAACCAGAGAATAAAATCAGCAATTTTGGTTACCCAAATCTACAGACTCGAGCCCCCAAAACCTTTGCATCCTCAATGAATCTCTGCGGGGGGGGGGTTGCCTACTCCACAAACTTCAGATCCTTTTTTTTAAAAAAAAAGAAAAACTAAATCTTTCCCTCCAGCGAGGTGCAGAGAAACACTGGCACATTCGGAGCCGTCATCAGCAACTCCTACACCACCCCCCCACACACGCCGCTGCGAGGGGAAAGCGGAAGGGGGATTTTATAGGCACCTATAGAGAAAAAAGCCCAATATTTCTGTGTCATTCAATTAACCAGTGAACCGAGCGGCACAAATCCGTAGGAAACTGCCCCGTCACTCCCCAAATGACTTGGTCCCTTGAGGGGCAACGAAATCTTGGTGGCCAGTGCTAGCATCACCTCCTTCTGATGGATCCATCCTGAGGACCCTTGGAAAAACCCCAAATGCCAAAACGCCCAGTATGAACGCTCCAGCACTGAGAAATTTAAAAAAATAATTAAAAAACTTAAAAAAAAAGGTTTGTCAAGTCTTGTAATCACCGGAAAAATCTCTTGGTGCTGCAAAAGGGACAGTGTCAGGGACCTCAGCATCCTCGGTGCTTTTTTCCCCCTTAAAAGCCCATCCTGTAATTTAAAGCGAAAATCACAGCGTTCGGATTTAAAAGGGAGGGAAGAGAAGCAGCTCTCTGGTTTAGGAGCCAATTAAAACAAATGGAAAGTGTTTTGCTTTTTAATCTCGGGATTTTTTTTTTAGCTAATCTCGCCAGGCTGGATGAGGCTTTGAGCAACCTGGTCTAGTGGAAGGTGTCCCTGCTGCTGGCAGGGGGGTTGGGACTGGATGAGCTTTAAGGTCCCTTCCAACCCAAACCATTCTATGATTCTATGACTCGGTGGTGGGGTGATGCTGGAGGGATACACCACGTGCGGATCCCTGGCCGGGATGGCAACTCAAGCCCTTGCTTCCTATTTCCATCCTTTTTGGTCAGATTTATCCTGTTGGTTTTTTTTCTCAGAATTACTGTACAGAGGTAGAGAAACAACAGCAGAGCTTTGGGAAACTTTTTAATGGGGGATTTTTCTGTATTTCTGTCTCTTTTCTATGAAGAAGGGAGTTTTCTATTTGAAAAAGACTCTTTTTCACTTTGAGTTTTTTCACCGGTTTGCAGGGGAGGGTTCAGAGGCAGGAGAAGGTTCCCCAAACTTCAGATCCTTTTTTTTTTGTTAAAAATAATAATAAAAAACCCCTCTCCCCAGCCTCAGCAGACCCCTCTGCTCCCATTTGCTTTACCCCTTTTGGGAAAGAAAAATGGGGTTTTATTCCTTGCCTGGCTGGAGATGTTGCTTTCCTTGCTGCAAAGTGAGCTCCTCTCCTGGGAAACTCCTAAAAATTGGAAGTTTTAGAAGAGAAAAGGATCACAAATACCCAGGAATGGGGTTTATTTCCTTCTCCAGCCCTGGGTAAGACCTTGGATGGGATGCAGGAGAAGGGGTTCTCCTTGCCCCTGCCGCCACGGCAGCGCTCCAGAGGCAGGAGCCAGTTTGAATCGCTTTGCCGACCAGACTCATCCATTCCCTCCAAGCAAGAGGAGAGTCGGAGCAGGGAGGAGACCATCGGATGCCACATCCAGAGTCTAAAAATTATAGCAGGGGAAAAAAAAAAAAAATAAAGAGTTGCATTTGCCCTATTTCTTATCTGCTTGGAAACTGCACCGCTTTCCCAGCTGCACAGGCAGCTCCGTTCCCAAGAATTTCAGCAAAGCCATGACCTCTTTCCAGGATCGTACAGTATATGGTGGCGAGGAGCCAGAGCTAATTATAGGCACAGGAAAAGGGGAGAGAAGAGTTTTGGAAAAGTTCTACCTTCCCAGTGGCGGGGAATGTGGGGCAGCCCCCAAAGGGTTGAGAAAACCAAGGCAAGGAGAGCAATGCCCGGCAGGAGCACCCCAAAGGGTTGAGAAAACCAAGGCAAGGAGAGCAATGCCCAGGGACATCCCAAACATCACTATTCCTCTTTTCTGGAAGGATAAAAGTGAATGGAAGTGGTGGTTCATGCTGCTTCCCAAGTCCTACGTGCTCTGGTGCGGAGGGGAAGCCCCATGGTGGGAGCGAGACCCACCGCTGCTCCGGCAAAGGCACCGGCACGAGCATGGCACCGCCTGCAGAAATAAATGCAGCAAGAACCAAAGTCACCCAACCCTACGTCAGGAATCTGAGCGTTCAGGGTTCACCATGAAGACCCCACCTCCTATAGCCAAGCGATGCCATGAGCCCCTCACCGTGCCCTCGTGTCTCGGCACCTGCTGAAAAACCAAGACCTGCAGAGATGCTCCACAACCTGAAGGCAAATAAATGTGCTTTATGCTTTAAACACCAGTAAACACTCTCGAGTCTGGTTCGTTTTTTGAGCCTGGTTCATTTTTCCCTTGGAAGGGCAATGTCAGGAGTCACCTACCTCCTCCCAACCCCATGGGATCTGGCACGTCGAAGGAGACAAGGACACATTACAAATGAGACCCTCCAGCGAAGAGGAGGATGGAGAGGAAAGTACTAAAACACGCAGCAATTTTTTAGCCACCAAACACCTTTTCAAAGCCACATTTCGACACCAAAACAAAAACCAAAGAAGATAAAAATCCCACCTTTTTTTATTATTATTATTTTGAGGAGGGGGAAAAAAAAAAAGCCAGGAATCCTCTCGCTTGCCACAATGGTTTTCATTTTCCACCAAATAAAAACTGAGTCTCAACTCCGGCTGCTCGCCGATCCCCTCGTATGCTTGCTTCCTTGTTTGCCTGCGCATGTGGGAATGTGTGGGCGTGTGGTTTTTGTTTTGCTTTTTTGCAATCGCTCTGCAGACCATCTCCTGATGGTTTGCAGATCACAGCCTGCAAGGCAAACGTGCTCAGCCCCGCTCCACTATCCGGCGAGACAAATTTCCCACCTCTCCAGCATTAAACTCGTGCAAGACCACTCTCCTTCTCCAAAACAGCTTCCAAAAACGAGTCTTGCCAAATCCCGACCCCCTGGGTGCTGCAGAGCTGTTGCCATCACCCAGTCACCCCAAGAAGGTCCCTGTGTCCATGGGAAGGATGTGAAAGTTGGGTGCTATGAAGGCTGTGCCGGGACAAACCGGAGGAGCCAGCGGCACAAGGCACCAGCTCCAGCTTCCCAGTGGGAAAGCAGCCGCTCGCTAAGGGAAGGAATCCGCCCGCAGCACGTTGGGTCCGACCGATGCCCTTTTTAAGGCTCCTACGGCAGCGGGATGGGGGTTAAGCACGCACCAAGCTCGTCCTTCTCCTGGCGTGCCAGTCAGGGTCACCGCGAGCTCACCGGATAACCCCGGCTAAAACCTCGTCCTCGGCACGCAGAGGCACTCAGCAATGCTCCCAAGGAAACCCAGCTTCAGCGCAAAGAAAAACCAGCTCTATTTTACATCACACCCCCCACCCTCGGCATCAACACCCCAGACGGGCACATCCAGCGATGGAGGGGAAGATAAACCAAAATTATGTCCCCATGCTTCACACCAAAACACCGGGAGCACAGGCACCCGCTCTGGCTGTCACCCATTCCTCTTCGAGCACCTAAAACGGGTGGGAGGGGGACAGAGCATCAGGCACCCACCCCAGAGAGCAGAACCCACCTCACCGGGCACATCCCAGCAGAGCACGTGGCACCGGTGGGGACAACACGGCCCCTTCCCGCCCCGGCTCTGCGGGCGATGCCGCCACACGCAGCTCTAAGTCCTAACGGGATAACAAGCTCACAATGAGATCCTAATGAAGGATTAGCGAAATACAGTTTAAAGAGATTAAGGCTGGGTGCAGCACTGAAACTTTTTTTTTCTTTTTTCTTTTTTTTTTTTTTGAGAGGTGAGACCCAGATTTCAGCCCCTGCCAACACCCGGAGCCCCAGCATCATCCATCGCCAGCTCTGGCCACTCGGGATGGTTTTTCCATCGTGGTCGTACAAAGAGTGGTTTGGGGTTGCAAAAAGGATGGAGGAACACAGAAAAAAAATGAGCTCGTGGCGCCTGAAAACCCTGCTCCAGGCGCTTTAAAAGCAAACCAGAGGCTTCCTTCAGCTCTCCCTTCCCATCTGCATCCCAGCTGCGATGCTCTCGGTCCCGTTCATAATGACTGCTGATGTTATCCGCCCGAGCCGGAGCCTTCCAAGGAGCCCCGGGGAAGCAGGTACTCAACTCTCATTCAGGGAAAGTTATTAATATTAATTTCTTGGCTCTATACAAACAGAGCAAGAAGTCAGCCTTGGCCTCGAAGAGCTCGGCGTGACTGCCAGCCCCACGCGCCCCGAAAGGTCAGGAGTCTGGTTCACCTCCAAATCAAATGATGATGTTTTAAAATAGAAAGCAACACATCTGGTGGCTTTTTGGGGTTTGGGTGGGTTTTTTTTGGTCACTCGTGTTTTTCCTGCAACCAAAAACACCAGAAAGTTTCTCCTCTCAAGAAAGGACAACGTGATTCTCACTCCATCACGGGAATCCAGGAGCTTGGAATTTACTAAAACAGCCTCAAGAGCGGTAACGCCCGGGGGTGAATGGGCAAGCGAGGCCGGCAGGGATGGGCTCTCCCACGGGTGGTGGGGCAACCACTCGAAGCCCACCCCTAATTTCAACCAAGTCATCCAAAGCCACGCGACGAAAGGGAGGTGTGGAGGGGATTTGACAAAGAACCCTGTTGAGAAACTACAAAACAAACCAAATGAAGATGTTTGGAGCAGATCCAGATGTTTACTAGTGACGCACACGGAGGTATAAATAATTATCCGGTAGGAATTTTTGTTCACAGGCAGCTCTGCCTTATCTAATCAAATCTCAACACAACGCGACCCCGGCAACCTCCCCTCCGCTTAAAAAGTCTTGAGAAAACCAGATGCAAAATTAAAAAAACCTCAGTAGGAGCACCAATTTAATCCCATTAATCACTGGACATTCGGATCAGAGCTGCCAGGACTCAGATCTCATCCAGGCACAGCCCTAGGAGGGAGGATTTATTTCCCCACAGCAGAAAAGAATGCTGGCAGAGGGTTGGATCCTGCATGAGGGTGCGGAGCAGGGCTGGGAACCCAAATCCTCACCCCATGCCCCATGCATGGCACCAGGTGCAGGTAAGATGACTTCTGTGGGGACAGGAGCAGGGACAGCGTTGGCCAGATCCCTCCACACCGGCGCAAGGAGCTCACCGGCGGCTCTCGCCTGTAAAAAACCAGCTGCTTAAAATACACTCACGAACAAAAACCTTCCTTGTCCGGCTGCACGTTACCAACCAGCGACTTCAGAGCCCGGCCGCTGCAATTACCTAAAAATAAATGGACCACAAACCCCGAGACGCCGAATTGCAGAGAGGGTTGAAGACAGCAGTGAAGGCACCCCGGCAACGCCGAGCCCGGCAAGCCAGAGGGACCACAGCATCGCTTGTGGCTTCACCGAGAAATCGAAGCCAAAGAGTTCACATGCGACCAAAAAACAGGTAGAAAAAAAGCTTTAACAGCTCAAAAAAACCTCACCTGAGCTGAGTTTTCCCATCAGCATCACCTAAGCCACCGCCGCTGCCATGGGAGGTGCCGACACACCGGGCAGCACCGCCGTCCCTCTGCCAGCATCACCAAAAATTGCCAAAAATGAAACCAACCCAACCCACCGTAGGCGAGGCCGTAGAGGGTTTCACAGAGGCTGGAGAGGAGCAGTGTTGGAAACTTACTGTAGCAAATTGGCTGTTCGGCTCCAGCTTCTTGTCCCTACTGGTGGGAAAGTCTATAAATCTCTAATAAAAAAAAAAAATTAAAAATCCCCTCCCATTTTATTTCTTCTCTCTCTCCCCCCTCCAAAGGATTGCGAAAGCGAGAGGGCAGCCGGGGCTTGGATCTGCAGCATTTCTGAGTTCCTACAGAGTCTGGGCTCCCTGCCACCAGCAACAGCGGCTCTGGGGGTGTGGAAAAAGGGAGGAAAGGAAAAAAAAAAAAGAGGAGAAAAAAAAAATTAGAAAAAAAAAAAAAAGTCCTGTTTATTTTGGGGGATGAGAGAGAAAACTTGTGATGCACAAAGCAGGGGAGGGGAGGAGCGTGGTTCAAGGCACCGTGCACTTGGCCACAGAAAAGACTTTTGGTTAAAAAGCCTGGATTTTGGGTGGGAATACAGAGCTAGCAGAGGATGCTCTTCCTGGGGTGCACACAGGTGACGAGTGATCTCCCATCCAGGGAGCTCAGCACCTCCCTGGGCAGTCAGAGTCACCCCAGGGAGCACCCATGGGTGCTCACGACCGCTCTGTCCTGCCCCGCCGCGTCCCCTCGGTCATGGTAAAGGGAATTACCAAAGACAGGCTGGAAGAAAAGCCTGCTCCAGCCGTGACCCAGATTCCCCTCCAGCCTGATCCCTCACTGAAGTCATAATCCTTGGAGGGCTTCTGGTCCTTTTTTTTTTTTTTTTTTTTTATATATTTAAATACATCCCTGAGCGTTGCCATGGTGACAAGGGTGATGCTATAATTTCAGCATTATAGACATCAGCGCGAGAACAGGAGGGAGAAGGTGGTTGAAATATGGACGAGCTGAGCTAGGAATGTATTTAGGGAAAAAGAATTTTAAAAAAAAAAGAAAAAGAAAAAAGAAATAACCAAGGTGGCACTTTGGCTTTGTTAGCAGATGCTGGAGGAGCAGAGGTGACCTGCAGATGAGGAGATACAGGGGACACGGGTCAGCTCTTGTTCCCCCCCACCACAGTACCTGCTTTTGGGCATTGTTTGGGCAGCAGCTGCCCTGGGCACGGATGCTCCAGACCCCGTAGGGTTTTGAAGGATGTAAACTGTCACCCTGCCAGGACAAAGTGACAAATCCTAAACTCCCAGGTAGCCCCAAGCAGGAACACCCTGTTTCGGGGTGGTCTTAGCTCTGCCTACCGTGGCTCAGCATGTGGCCAGTGGCAAAACCAATGAACTTTGCAAAGAAACAGCTCCAAAAGAGCTGCCCAACCCTTTTTTGACCTTTATTTCCCACCACCTTTCCTTTCCACCTTGCTCTTCCCACGTCAGGTCCTGGTGGCATCCCATTGCCAATGGGATGCGGGAGTCCTGGAGCTCCTGTTCAGCTCCCAACAGGAATAAAACCCATCGCTGCTCTGGGTTTTTGCAAGACCCTGAGATACCTCTGGGTGCTCTTAGTGTCATGTTGTCATGGTTCGGCCCCAAAGAGCCCCTGGGCTGATGTCAGAGAGTTTTCAGACTGGAAGGCGACTTGTGACACCACAGGGTGGATGAACCAGGACCTGAGCTTGAGCCCCAAAGGCTTCAGCTCCCCCAAATCCCAGGAGCCACAAGCTTTCCTGCTGCACAGGAATAGGAAAATTGCACGAGCAGAACCTAAACCAGTTTTAATTTTCATTCTCCCCCCACCACGCCCCTTCCCACCCCATCACCAGGCACTCAACCGGCACCTGCCGTGACGAAAAATTTCCGAAAGAGGCACAAATAAAAATAAGATGGTACACAAACACCTCTGCCCAAACACAACCCAACGGCCCGTGACCCTCCCCGTGATGGAGATGGGCTACCAGTCACCTCATGAGGTCCCAAAGGAAGCCAGAAAGCCCCAAGGGACACCTCACCCCACGCCACATTCGCCCACGCGTCCTTCTAGCGTGAAAAGGGAAAAAAAAGGTGCTTCGGTCCGGTGCACGGCACCTGGCACAGCGTCCAGCGCTGCTCCGGCCGTGCCACCAGCACCCCTCAGCTTCTCTCCCTGCAGGAAAGACCCCAATGGCAAAATCCGGGTGGTCGGCATCAAGGGGCACATGGAAATCACCAACAGTCCCGTGCCAGAGGCACGGTGCCTGGGCACAGCACAGAGAGGTGGCTTAAAGCGCGGATCCTCAGTGTGAGGGTGGGACAAATGGGTTTCCTGAGTCTATAAACGCTTGGAAACAACAAAAAAAATCACAGTGCATCACTGGAAAAATGGGAGATCCAGGAGTGGGGCAGTGGGTGCTGCAGAGAAGCCACAAGACCCCACGCTGGGGTTCACAGTGCTCCTTGACACAACATCCCATCTCTACCAGGCTGGGACCAGAGCTTCAGAAAAGCTTGCATAACCTCAGGAAAAAATAAAATAAAATAAAAAATAAAAACTCAGAGCATTTTGTTTCAGTCCCCAAAGTGGAGCCAAACCCCCAAACCACCAGCCTCAGAATCCAACCCATCAGCCCTTGAGCCATCAGGGTTGCTTTTAGCCATGCCCTGAGCTCCATCTTTAGCCTTCAAAGTTATTTATCTTTGAGAGGCTAAAAACAAAGCTGCATTTGCATAACAAAAAGACCCTGTTTGCTGGGTCCATGTGTATCATGGTGAGGAGCAGGCATGCAAAGCAGCCTTCCTCCCTCGCCAAGCAGAAGGCGTTGAAGGTCACCCGAGCGGATGCCGAGCTCACTGCGGTGGCTGGTCCTCTCCTCTGGAAAGGACGAGGCAAAGAACATCTTCCTTTACGGGAAACCTCTTCCCGACCTTCCCACTTCCATCTCATCCAGCTGGAGCAGCCCGCTCCGGCACACAAGCAGGCGTGAAATTCTCCTTGCTGAAAGCACACGTCTGGCCTTAAACCTCAAAGAGTGGAGGGTAATTAACAGGTTTTTTCCAAACTCTCTTGATTTGCATCCAGAGCCGGTCTCACCGTTTCCTCTCCTGGGTGCCAGCACTCGGATGGAGCAAGGACATGAGGTTTCATCCCCCCTCGGGGCAGCGTCTGCAGGGGAGTGGGGCAGTGAGGATCCTGACCCTGGGCAGGGTGCAGCACGGTGCTGCGACTCAGACGGGTGCGGTGAGCCTTGGCCAAGCCACGTTCCTTCCAAAGAGGTTGAGATTGGCTTGAAAGTGGCTCCCTCAACACACAGGGACCCCAGACCTCACCCCACTGGGACCCCCACCCTGTAGGAACAGGCAGAAGATATGGCAGCTCCACATTCACCCATCTGACACGCCGGGTCGGCACCGGCTGCCGCGCTGTACCCAAGGCTCAACCCAGCACTTACGTCACTGTTTAGGGACAAAGTCCCTTCAAAAGCCGGCGTCACCCACCATCTCCTCCTTACCACCGCCGCATCACCGCGCTGCTACCAAAACTCCTTTTACCCTGCTTATCACAGCTCGATTAAACCTCAACCCTACCAAAAACCCAAGGGGGATCACATCGAACCCCAAAAAGCATCAATGCGCCCTACATCACCCCAAAAGACAGACACTCGCTTCTCTCCCTGCGATAAAACGCTGGGATTGATGGAGGGAGCAAGAAGCAGCAGAGCAGCCACCAGCTGCCGCGGGAAGAGGCTTTGGCTGCCTTCGCCACCGGCATCCTGCTCCAACCATTTGTTCTGCTTCTATTTTAGAAAGCGACGGGGCTGGGCGCTACGCGGCTCCAACCTCCCCAGCGCCGAGCGAAGCGACAGATTTCTGCAGAGAGGTAACGCCGGCTCCGCTCCCCATCTTGGCAGCGGCACCCGCGCGGGACCGGGGATATTTTTGAACGAGCGAGTCGAGAGGTGCTAGTTTTCCCGGCGGTTCAGTGCTCGGTGCGTGGGAAGGAAGGCCGTGCCGAGTCAGGGAAGGTTGGGGATGGATCCATCATTGATCCCTGTGCTTGAAATCCAGGAGATGGGGCGTTGGGTTTTTATAAGTTGCGCAGAGCGAGATGGTCAACGGCGCAGCGAAGTCTCTGAGAGAGCATCAGCCAAGAGAAGAGGATGGAGAGCAGCTTGGCTCCAATCCCGCAGCTCCAAGCCCTTCCTGGGAGTCCTTGAACCCTCCACACCGGTCCATGTGCTCAGAGAAGAGCCCGGCACGCACATGCTGCTCACACGATCCCAAGCACCGCTCCTCACTGGAATACCAGACCAAAAACTGCCCCGAGCTCCCATCCGAGCAAGCCCAACCTTCACCCAACTCTGCCACCCCAGTTCCCAGTTATTGAAATCAATTTGCTGCTACGGCAGGGTTCTTCAGGGCAGAGACACATCTCCAGGGAGCACATGGGTTCTCCCCAGGGAGAAGGATAACCACACCCAGAGGCATCTCCTCACCTCCACCACGACTGCCCCAGTGGTGTGAGCACCGGAGGAGACGCTCGGTGCCGCACGCAAACGCTTTCCTTTCCCCCATGGTTTTTCCAGCAAGTTCTCAGCCGGTCCAAGCGCCACGTGCTGGGCTCTGCACCGCCGAAGTCGAAGCCCTTTTGGCACAATTTTAAAAGGTAAAATTTCCCTTGTGCTGCCTGGCGGGGAGAAGGTGTCGGTTGGCAGAGCCAGGCTCTGGCAACACCGTGTTTTTAACATACCCCAGGTTTTTCAGCTGCTTCAACCTGCCAGCCCATTGTCCAGCCAAGTGGCATCAGCGTCCCCACCCAGCTGAGGTGACACAGAGCCCAGAGATCTGCAGGACATGGCACCCCCCCCAGGGACAGCCACTGTCCCCAACCGCAGTCCCCAACCACTCGCCTTCAGGGAAGAGGGGTTGTTCTTCCCAAGGCTGAAAGCTCGCTCGTGTGCTGGTGGGACGCCCATGGGTACCAGCTCCACGGGGACATTTATCACAAGACATGAGACATGTCATAAGACAACATATGACAGCTCAGCCCCCACCTATGGTTACACAAACACACAGCCCCTCCCTGCCTCCAAACACCTCAAAACTGGTAAAAAACACATTATTCTCTTTGCAAACTCGAGCTTTGCAGAAGGTCCTCTCCCATGGATGTCACCACGGACCAGGAGAACCCACGCCCGGGGTCTGATCCTGGCCATACCACACTGTAGCCCCTACTCATGGCAACAGTGGGACAGGGACTGCACTGGTGAAAAAAAAAAAAGTCTGGATGGTCAAAATAACTCGTCCACTGTTTTTTTTTTCTACATTTTTTTTCTTCCCTGTCAGTGGAAACTCCTGCGACGGCACCAACCATGTCTCAAGGTTACTGCTTGGGGTGGGGGAGGATTTCAGGTTTTACAACCGAAAAATTCCAGACAGAAACCCAGAAATGTTGCCAATTTTTTACTAAACAAAAGTCCTTCATCCAATTTATTTATTTTCTTTAAGTTTGATGCAGCAGGTTTTAAGCAAACCCCCATTTCTTCAGCCCCTCAAATTCTGACCGAAAACTCTCACTGACACTATGAACATTTTCCATTCTCAATTTCTTTTTTAGGGAAAATCAAACCGAACAAATCTGACCCCACATATTTTCCCAACCTGCACGACATGGGATGTATTCCTGGGCATTTGTTTCTGCGGTGCCTAGCAATTTTTCCCTGAAGTCTTCCAATAATTGGAAAGGAAAAATTGTCTTTAAAAAAATAAATTAAAAAATTAAAAAAAGGTTTTGTCTTCAAAATAAGAAGAAAGAAAGAAAAAAAAAAAAGATGTTTTCCAAAGGGATGGAGAAAAGTCACATTGTTCCAAAAGGCACTTTCATTTAAAAAGGAAGATGAAAACTTTCAACCAGGGCTATTTATAACCACTGCTTAGATCCATCAATAACACTTTCCATCCCGCAAGCTCCACTGCATCCTCCTGGGCAGGTAACACCCTGCTGACTGCCCCCAGCACCCCACCACGGGGTGCAGGATCCGGCCTCGCAGGTGATACAAATAACCCCCCCAGTTGCAGGAGGAAGAGGAGGAGAAGGAGGAGGAGGAATCCCTTTGCTGCCCTTTCCAGATGAGCCTACAAGAGGTGACCTCCTTTGCAGCCCTAGGGTGGGGGACCCAGGCCCATGGGTGGGTAACCCAGCCCCACGGGTGGGTGCTACCTCCCAAAGATGTCTTTATTATTTTTTGGGGCTGGGGAAAAAAATAAATAAAAATTCAGGAGGGCTCTGCCCTGCCTGCTTCCAAAAAAAAAAGGCCAATGCAGCAGCAGTGTCACAGTGGGAGGTCACCCATCCCCACGGCACCCAGTCCCCCACCAGCACCCCGAGCATCCCAGCTGGGGGGTGATGGGAGGCACATCCTCCTGGAAGCGGTTTTGGGTTTGTGCCGGACATTTGCTGGAAGCTTCAAAGTTCTGGATAGAGAAATGATTCCTCCTCCTCCTCCTCTTCCTCCCTACCCAGAAATAGGTCATTTAATTACCACCTTTCCAACCCCAAAACAACACTGACTCAAGGCAGGAGGTGGAAACGCTTCAACCTCGCGCCGGCTCATGCCCGGCAGCGTGCCGACACCGCGGCACAGCTTTGACCTTGAGAAGGACCCAAGCGTGGGGGCAATGTCAGCAAGGACTCAGCTCCCCACTCCTGGGTTTCAATTAGCGTTGTTCAATTTAAACGAGGAGGGTCGGGGCTGTGGGTGCTGCTGAGCCCCTCCATGCTCTGCCACCCAGCACGGTCACGCGCTGGCTCCAGAAAAACCAACGGCTAATTGCACGGTGTGAAATAATACGTGTCCTGCTCAGCACGGAGTGAAACGTGCGGTTTGGTCCGGCTGCTTTGGGATGTGACACCACGGTGGCTCCTGGGTGGTGGCCAGAGCCTGATATACCCCAGCGTGGGCACCATCCTGCCCTACCAGCTCATATTTGCCGCACGCACCAAGGCACCCGTCCTGGCACCGCTTTGCCAATTCGTGCTTCGCTTTCGGCAGGGAAGGGAGCGGTGGCACCACTTGCCCGTTGCTGCGGGGATCAGAGTGGCATGAACCTGTTAAACGCTGCACTGGGTGGTGCGGCAGCACCTGGCATCATCCACAGGCACCGGCATCCCAGTCCTCAACTGCAGCTGGGGTATCTCACCGCGACCAGATCCTGGTAACGAGGAGCCCCAACACCACTGCACGCAACTCATCTCATCCATACTTACCCCCCCGCTTTTATAGAGGGGACAAAGCTCACCTATAGCTTGGGGAAGAGGCTGCACTGGGTGGTGCGGCAGCACCTGGCATCATCCACAGGCACCGGCATCCCAGTCCTCAACTGCAGCTGGGGTATCTCACCGCGACCAGATCCTGGTAACGAGGAGCCCCAACACCACTGCACGCAACTCATCTCATCCATACTTACCCCCCCGCTTTTATAGAGGGGACAAAGCTCACCTATAGCTTGGGGAAGAGCAGATGGGGAATTGGGGGCCAGCTGCCTCCCTCGAGCCTTGGCACAAACCACACGAAAACAGGTCAAGATTCCTCAAAAAACTGTCCCCATGCAGCTCAGAGACCCCATTCCCCACCATCTTTTTAGCCACTATTTAAAATAAAGCAAATGTACAGCCCACCCCCTGAAAATAAATCACCCCAAATCGATTTCCTGCATTATTTAACAAACCCTCGCTCCACCTGGGCACTTTTAAAAATTATTATTATTTTTTTTAAGGATGCAAGCTCTTGTCCATTTTTCAAGCAGTGGGGAGCTACAGCAGGGAGACACCAGAAACGAGGGAAAAGGGAAAAAAAAAAAAAAAAATCAAAAAGCAAACCAAACTGGAGTGTGAGATGAAAAGCGACAGATCTGTGGAGGTAGAGCTGCTGGCAGGCAGACGGCTCGATCCATCTTGAAAGCAAAAGCAAACTGCTGCTCAAACAAGGCAGAGGGAAAAAAAAAACCAAACCTAAGAGGTCTTCCGGCACTGCCTAAGCTCTGATCAAACAAAATGATTAATAAATTTCAACTTTTTATTGAAAGCTTCTCTAATTAGAGGGAAAAAAGGGAAAAAATATTTTTTAAAAAAAACAACCAACCCTAAGAGGCGCATTGGGTGGTAAAGTAATAAATACTGTCACAGAGAGATGAGGGGTTGGTGGACTCTTGCCATCACAGGGAGAGTGAGCGTGGCCAGGGGCACCCGGCACTGCCGTAGGTTTCCTCCCCAATCTTCCTCCTCCTCCTCCTCCTCCTCCTCCCTGCCCCTGCTCTGACTCACTTGCTTTTTGGGATTTAGCGTCTGGCTGGGTGGCAGAGCTGTACCTTCCCAGAGGCAGGACTGTCATTTGCGATAGAGTCACCTCTGAACTCTGGACGGGCTCAGCCTCTAGGAACTGCCAAAATAACTATAAAAAAATAAGGAAAGAGTCCCTGGGCCGAGGAGCTCACCCGAGGAGCAGATGGGATGGCTACGGGGCGAGGCCGAGGGGATATTTTTAGCACTGGTTGCAGATGGGGAAGTCCAGCCCGGCGTGTGCATGGCAGCCCCCGTTAGCTCACCACGGACCTGCTTTGGCCACTTCCATGGGTGCTCCCGAGTATTAAAATGGGATTTAACGGGATGATGCCTGCTCACTTCCCAAGCTTCAGGCATCACCTGGCCAGGCTCTGCACGGCATCTCCGCTGGCACCATGCTGCCTGGTTTGGCAAAGCAGGGATGATGTCAGCGACACGCATCCCTCTCCATTTTTCCCCTCCTTTTCCAAAACTAATATCACAAAAACATCAGGGAGGTGGTGGAGTCACCTTCCCCGGTGGGATTTAAAAGATGGGTAGACAAGGTGCTGAGGGACATGGTTTAGAGGTGGAATTGGCAGTGTTGGGCTTATGGTTGGACTCAATGATCTTAAAGGTCTTTTCCAACCACTACAATTCTGTGATTCTATGAAAACGGCCGCAGCCTGCAATCCATCGCCGCAGCATCCCATGGCAGGTCCCTCCCAACGTGCTCTGAGCAATGCCAGCCTGACCCTGGGAAGCACTCTGGATTGGGGAAAAAAGAGGGAAAAACAATTTCTGCCTCTCAGCACTGATTTTTTTTAGGTTTAAGTGACTCATCCAGGGTCACAGAGCCCATAACTGAGCCCTCCCTTCCTGGTCACCAGCCCCCTCTTCACTTCCATCCTTCCTCCATGAGCTGGGGCCTGCACCATCCACACCTCCCTGCCCAGTTTGGCAAAGTGGGGACAATGCCAGCAACACACATCCCTCTCCATCTTTCCCCTCCATTCCCAAAGAAACCATCGCAAAAAAATCAGGGAGGTGGTGGAGTCACCTTCCCCGGTGGGATTTAAAAGACGAGGTGCTGAGGGACATGGTTTAGAGGTGGAATTGGCAGTGTTGGGCTTATGGTTGGACTCAATGATCTTAAAGGTCTTTTCCAACTACTATGATTCTGTGATTCTATGAAAACGGCCGCGGCCCGCAATCCATCGCAGCGAGGGGACGTCACGCAGCATTCCGTGGCAGGAAAAAAAGAGGGAAAAGCACTTTCTGCCCCTCACCGCTGACGTTTTTTTAGGTTTAAGTGACTCGCCCAGGGTCACAGAGCCCATAACTGACCCCTCCCCTCCCGGTCATCAGCCCCCTCTTCACTTCCATCCTTCCTCCATGAGCTGGGGCCTGCACCATCCACACCTCCCTGCCAGGCAGCTGCCGGCACCGGCTCCCGGCACACACCAGCAAGGCAGGCACGGCAGCAGCTGGGTCCCACTCCCCGCTACTTTTCATCCCGACACTTTCAGCTTTGTTCTCCTTCGCACAAAGCCGCCGTTACCGCTGCCCTGGCAGGACGGAGGGACCTCGAAGTGGCTGTGGTTTATGACCATATTTAGGCTCTTTTACGTTGCCAGAGTCGCAGTAAAATGAGGCTGCGTCGTGAAATGAGAATCAGACCCCAACTTGTTTCACTTGGCAGCCTGGGGAAAAAAAAATCTATCCCAGTTGACTCCGGCACCATCCGTGCCTCCACCCTGCCCGCTCGGGGACAGGATAAAATAGCAACAGCCCGTTCCAGCTCCACGGTTGCACTTCCCAAGAAGAGCCGAGAGCCCCACACCAGTGAGCAAGAGGAGGATTAAATACATTTAAACACCACCCTGCTTGCGAGAGCAACACCTAGGCATGGGGAAGCAAAGGGACTTGCCCAAGGTCACCCACTGGCAAAGCCAACGCTTCCCAAGGTCCCTGGAGCCCCTCAGCAGGACCGAGCACACGCGGGGACACACAGCACGAGGACCCCCCGAGCCGGTTTGTGCCAGGGTAGGAGTTTAAGCACCAAGCCACCAAACACAAGAGCTGATGCCTCTTCAACACCAGCACATTAAATCCCCACCATAGCACAGGCAACGGCTTTTCCACCGCGCTGGTGAAAGCCGAACAGCAGCCCCCGTCGCTCCAGGGACATCAGCCACCTGCTCTGAGCCGAGCACAAGTGCGGATGCCTCAGCCTGGCAAAGCTACGACAACTGCAGGGGCTGAAGGGCAAGGATGCAGGGGGGGGAAGGAGAAGCCATGAGGCCCTTCCAGAGGTCTGTGACCTTCAGGAGCCCATAGGCAGCAATCCTGGGATCAGGGCAGGCACCTCACTGAGCTCCCAAGGGACACGGGCAGCCCTGGTACTCCCCAAGCTGAGGCCACTGGCACTAAATCGGCCCGGGGAAGGAATATAAATACCCAAAATAAACCTCACCTACACTCAAAACCCACAGCCCGTCGCCTGGATGAGGGGACACAGCTGCCCCAGTGCCCCTGTCATGCTGAATGCAGCACAGCCCTATCCCCAGCGACTGGTTTATGAACACCCACCTTGGCGAAGCGACACCAACCCGAAAAGCCACGCAGGACCACGCGCTGCAGGAGAAGAGGCTTTGGAGGGGCAGGATCAAGCCTTCCTTGATGGTGGGGGCAAGCAGAGGCAGTTTGACCAAAGCACTGGAAGAATTCGAACCAGTTGTGCTCCTCTTACTGGTGTCTGTCCCCCTGCCCAGACTCCTGTCTGCAAGTGGGGGGTGGGTCACCAGCCAAAAACGCGTGGCAGCTCCCAAGGGGAGGAGGATGAGGAGAGGGAGACACCCCAGCTTGTGGGGTGCCTTGGGGTTGCTGGGGTGCAGACAGAAAATCTGCGTGTGCAGGGGCATGAAAAGAAAATAAATTTAAAAAAATAAAATTTAAAAAATTAATAATAAAAGCCAACAACAAAGCTGAGGGGGAGAGCTGTTGGGAAGGAGATAAGCCACTGGCAAACGGGTGTTACAGATGTTAAACAGCACTCAGATGTCCAGACACCCCGTCCATCACCGGGACACCCCTTGTCACCGTGTCCCTCATCACCTCGTACCGCCAAGCCAAGGAAACGCTCAATGTCCCGAGGAGGCCATGGCAG
>NW_010329941.1:19673-19873 GCF_000700745.2 Antrostomus carolinensis
CAATCACAGCTGTCAGCTCCGGAGTCGGCACTCGGCCAAGTCATCGCAGCTCCAGGACTCGATTTACCGTCGGCTCTTCCAAAAGCTGCTCTTGCCAATCAAACCACAACCCCCCACACACACCGGCACCCTGAGCCTCCCTGGTGGGTCCCTGCACCCATGGGTGCCCCCAGAGCACCCTTAGTACCACCCCATTGGGG
>NW_010329942.1:0-4243 GCF_000700745.2 Antrostomus carolinensis
TACCAAAACGTTGCCACGCAAACCCAATACACCAAGTAACCATTACGTGTGATGGAGCCCAGCTTTCCTGGGGATGGCTGAACACCAGCCTGTGATGGGAAGTGCTGAATGAATTCTTTGTTTTGCTTTTCTTGCTTGCGCAGATTTTGCTTTACCTATTAAACTATCTTTACCTCAACCCATGAGTTTTCTCATTTTTAAACCACACGCTCTCCCCCATCCCACTGTAGGGGAGTGAGTGAGTAGCTGGGTGGGGCTTAGTTGCTGGCTGAGGCTAAACCATGACACCACCTACCATATTAAGCAAGATTAATCTCACCTAGAGTTTATGTGCAATCAACGCTACCTGGCATTAACCTTGTCAACTGAAGTTTAGTGTGATATCTGTACATCAGTAAGGCTTTTTTAAACTCCACCTCCGTGAAGGAATCTGACATGGTCAAGTAACAATTAGAGAAATACTGTTCTTGGAACTGGAAATGCTGAGTTCTGTTTTTAGTTGTAACATATTACACGTGAAGAGGTTGTTCACTTCTGGACATTCTAATTATTAAAATTTTAAGAAATATAAAATTGAAAAAGACTGAACAGGTTCACCCTATCCTCTGATTTTATGTTTGATCTAGTTACAATTCTCTTAGATACTTATTTATTTTAGTGAGAAGGCAAGCCCAAAAGGATTAAACCTTGCCTGCAGCTTTGTTTTTGTGCAAAAGTCAATTATGGCTGTCTAAATATCCCTGAGGTAAACATGTGTGAGGTTGATAATGTGGTTAGAATAGCAACAGCAGTTTGTAAAGGAGACACTGGTGTTCACGGAGTTAACACATTCCTTATTGCTATCATGCAAAAAATTAGACACTTCCAGTCAGGGAACATCAATCAATTTTTGTTAATTTTCAGGATTTTTTTCTCCCTGATGGAGTTAATATTACATCTAAATATTATGTGTGCTGCATCTGTAAATTTCCTTCCATTTGCTTAAGGAATCCTTCTATATGAAAGATGTGATTTAAAAAACTATGTTATTTACATGGTGCCACTGGTTTGATTGTAGAATGGGTCAAATTCTGCCATCCTTAATGAGGAAAATATTGACTAATGACTTAAGTAAATATTATCTGAATTCAATTAATGTTTAAGTCTCTTGTATTAAGTATTCAGAGGAGAAGAAACTGGTTCATAGCTTTTCCTCCTATGAGTGCACTTAACTAGCCATACTCACACTATTTCCTGCTATATGTTGCCAATCAGAATGATGCAACTTCAACGGCCAGTGCTACAAACATCATATAGCATGACATTATGCAAACCTGTACTAGAAGAATTCACCTGCGAATTGCAAGTTCCTCACAATTAAATGATGCAACTTCAACGACCAGTGCTACAAACATCATATAGCATGATATTATGCAACCCTGTACTAGAAGATTCACCTGCGAATTGCAAGTTCCTCACAATTAAGGGAAAGGAACTGAAAGTATATTCCCACAGGCTACCTGAGTGCTTTAACCACTGACATTGGATAAAGGGAGACACAAGCTGCAGTACAACTGTTTTTCAGCTGTATTTTGGAGAAAATGCTGATTTTACTCCAGGAGAAGGTAAAGGGTCCATGCCATGCAGTCAGAGGGAGATAGAATAGTATTCCTTCCTCCCTAGGGAGTGGTGGGGCTTACCACACCTCTGCAGCACCAGGTAGCTTGAAGTGACTCCTGACTAGGACATTGACCCAACAAATCCCAGCATGGGATCACAGGCTTTTTCCAAGTATTGTTTAGGAGCCTAGTACCAAACTTTGGCTTATGACTTTCCATGAGTTGTAGGGCCCCTAACGCCTTTTCCCCTGTAGTCTTCTCAATGTATTTTGTTACCTGGTCTATAAAACAGAAATAGTCTTATTTCTTGGGATGTTGGGAATGGAAGATTGAAAGATACTCAAATATTGATGTGAACCACGGTTAAAATAACCAGACATTGGCAGAAACTGAAAAGGTTGAAGAAACTTGAATTTTAAAATATTTGTGGATTTATTATAACCATTTTGTTGAAATAGCTAGCCAGGAAAACAACCAGGAAAAGTTACAGGGATAGATAATTTTGCAACAGATACTATTTTGATTTCTTGTCAATCTGCAAAATACCATCCTTCAGAAAATAACCTGATTGTCACAGAGTGGGAAAAGATTCACTGTCTCTGTCTTCTTAAGGTATTTTGCATTTATTTACCAGACTGTCGCATGTTCTAGGTGGTCATTTTCCTGGATCTTACATTTGCTTACCTCTCCCCTCTGCCCTTCCAGAAATGTTATGGTAAACAAAAAGGAAATTGATGACTGGTATGAAAAGATATTTGTCCATGTGTATTGATCTCATGGCATATGGAAAACAGTATGTTCCCTTTCAAATGTGGTTTTACTACCGAACAGTCTGAGTTACTAATTCAAAAATAAAATGCAAAATAAAAAAAAAAAAAGGTACAAAACTTTTAAGTTATCCAGGTGCAAAATCCCTGCAAAATTATTTCAATGAGAAGTAGGAACTAAAGTGCTTTTGAGGATCTAGGCTATAGAGTTTCATTTTCCACTAAATTATGCTGTTGTACTTCTATTCACATTAATAAATTTTACCTATTTAATGGAGTACAAAAGCCCAAATTATCAATTTTCCTCTAGACTGGCATTATTCATGTTATGGTGGAAAATATTTATACCTATTGATTCAAATCTATTTTGGTTCCATGACCAAAACATGATGAGCATGAGACAATGTATATCAAAGTACTCTTGATGAATTTTGAGATGTAAGAGCATAGACTTCCTGTGAAGATTTGAAATCACCATCAGTGGAAGAAAGTTAAATGTGTTGGACTCTGAATTAAATTATAAAGGTGGAATAAAACAGTCCTATAGCATTATGACAGATTTCATTTGGAGATATTTAAGGACGCAAAATAAATCAAGAACAGAAATGTTGGAAAATGATAGAAGTCTTTGCAGCCTTAATATGACTCCTTTCAACATGTGTAATGTGAAAGTGTCTTTAAATACCAGACCTCGTATAATTTTTGTCACCATCCCTGCCTAATTTAACACCCTGAATGGTTGACATGCACAAAATGAGTAGAAATTTGATATTTACTTTCGTTTTCTTTGTTTGAGACGTGGCCCTCCCTTTTGTTTCCTTTGCAAGATTCAAACCTAATATTGAATGTAGAAATAACTGACCAGTGTAGAAATACTTTCTATGGTACTCTTGCCTAGTGTCCTAGTTCTTCTTATCTGTTTATTAATTTAACTTTAGTGTGTTCTTGTGTCAAAGGATGTCATTATCCCTGTTTTACAGATGGAAGAACTAAACACAGACTATTGTCAAGATTCTGAAGCATGATTAAAACAAGGTAAGAAGTGGTTTTTTCATAATTTGTTTTTCATAATCTATGTGAGCTGGTAGCAAAGATCCTATGGACTATGAAGAGTAACCTGAATACTTACCCTAACTGTAAAACAGATTTCATGGACTATGTTAGGGTTCATAAAATGAGGAGCATGAAGTCACCTAGGAGAAGTCTGATTTAAGGGACCTCTGTAATTGTACACTGACAGTGTAACACAGAAACTCGGTAGCAGAAGTAAGGGTAAACTTAACTCCTCAAGAAAATACATGCACAATACACACTCTCTATCATCTTTGAAAGGTCCTGGACAACGGGAGAGGTGCCTGAAGACTGGAGGATAGCCAGTGTCACTCCAGTCTTCAAAAAGGGCAAAAAGGAGGATCTGGGCAACTACAGGCCAGTCAGCCTCACTTCCATCCCAGGGAAGGTGATGGAACAGCTCAGTCTTGATAACATCTCTAAGCAGCTGGAAGAAAAGAAGGTTATCAGAAGCAGTCAACATGGTACCACTAAGGGGAAATCATGCTTGACCAATCTGGCAGCCTTCTATGATGTCATCACCAGCTGGGTAGATGAGGGGAAAGTAGTGGATGTTGTCTACCTTGATTTCAGCAAGGCTTTTGATACCATATCCCACAACATCCTTGTAGCAAAGCTTGGAAGGTACGGGATAGATGAGTGGATGGTGAGATGGATTGAGAAGTGGCTGACTGGCAGAGCTCAGAAGGTTGTGATCAGTGGCACAGAATCTAGTTGGAGGCCTGCAACTAGTGGTGTTCCCCAAGGGTCGGTACTGGGTCCGGTCCTCTTTAACTTCTTCATCAATGACCTGGGTGTAGGGGTAGC
>NW_010329943.1:0-1318 GCF_000700745.2 Antrostomus carolinensis
CGGACCTCTGGTCCAGTGCCCATCCTCACCCACCAGCTTGGGGTCCACCCCTGTTCTGGCATTGAGTGACTCTCGGGTTCTCAATTCAGTCACACTTGCCCTTTGGCTCAGCTTTTCTGCTCCAGTGTGGAGTCCTCCATGGCCTACACATGGGTCTCTGCTCCGCCGTTGAACCTCCATGGGCTGCAGGGACCTCCTTTGCCTTCTCCTACTCCATGGGTGTTGAACTGGGTGTCTGAGGTTCTCTGTCCTCCCCCTCCTCCCTCCTGGCAATGAAGCTCTCTTTATTTAGGCCAATGGTTGTCTTTTGTTCAGGTCAATGGCCTCTCCTCCAGGTTCTCTCCACCTTCTTCTTTTCAAGACACTCCTTCCCCTCACAAATACGGATTCAAAGAGGCGTTTCTCTATTTGGAATTGTCTCGGCCTGGACTGAAGGGGTACACCTTGGAGCCAAGGGAGCTTTCTTGAAGCTTCCCCTTCCCCCACTACCAAAACCGACCCTCCCACCCCACCCCAACACAAGAAGTTAGAATATTTGGAAGACATAGAGACTTTAGAGAGATTTGAGATGAAATGATGGTGTGAAAAGTAGAAGTGCATATGAACTTATGGCTTTAATTCTTTTAAAATATGTTCGGTGTTTGCTGCAAACACTGAAATGTTGACTAGTAACTCAACAAATATGTAGCAAGGTCTCAATCCTGACAAGATTTTCTTAATACGTATATATGTATTTCGGTGACTCTATCAGCAGTATGTATTTGTAGTATAACTGATTAGACTGAATGGTGAACTGACACAGAACTATCGGAAGGACACCAGAGTCAGAGAAAGTTTCATTCAGTGCAGAAACAAGGCCCTAATTACTTACTATGATAAAAATCTTGCAGCTTTTGAAAAAACTTACTAAGACTTGGACACAGGGCTTGAAGGACTGCTAACAAAGTTTGCTGATGACACCAAATTGGGAGGAGCTGTGGACACTGTGGAGGGCAGAGAGGCCCTGCAGACAGATCTAGATAAATTAGAGAGCTGGACAATCACCAAGCGTATGAACTTTAACCAGGGCAAGTGCCGGATTTTGCACCTGGGACATGGCAACCCTGGACACACAGACAGACTGGGAAGTGAGAGGGTGGAGAGCTGCCCTGCGGAGAGGGACCTGGGGGTTGTGGTTGATGGCAAGTTGAACATGAGCCAGCAGGGTGTCCTGGCAGCCAGGAGGGATACCCGTGTCCTGGGGTGCATCAAGCCCTGCACTGCGAGCCAGCCGAGGGAGGTGATCGCCCCACCCTACTCTGCTCTGGTGCAGCCTCAC
>NW_010329944.1:0-4895 GCF_000700745.2 Antrostomus carolinensis
TAAATCACTGAGAGGTCATCACAAATGGGAATTAGGGATGCTTGCCAGCAAGGGCAACCCCTCTGATGGGGCTTGATGCTTTGCCACTTACTAGGCTCCTTTCAAAGCTCTGGGGGAGTGCAGTGAGGGTGACAGTAGGTCTGCTGGGCAGAAAGGCTGGATCCAGGGGCTTTTAGGCTAAATCCACTTGGAACTTACCCTTTGGGGTCAGGAGAGTGTTGAGATGAGGATTTGGTTTTGGTCGGGACTGATCCTGGGCCAGAGACCCTTCTTCCCTCATCTCCCCCATTCTCCCACATCCCACATTCTGGGTTGTGCTTTCCATTGCAAGGCGTATTTTCCCTTCTGTGCATTTCCAACTCTCCTTTTGCCTTTTCATGTGTACTGTAAAGGTCAGCCCGTATCTGGAACATGCTTTAAATTTGCACAGAGAGCAGGGGGCAGGAGGAGAAGGGAGGGTAGTGCTGCAGCAGCTCCAGCCCTTGCAGAGGGAGCTTTGCTGGTTTGTTTGTGGGATTTTTTTGTTGGTTTGGGTTTTTTTTGCTATTTCTATGGATGGATGGGTTCCAGGACCACACAAAGGCCCCCAGACCCACCTAGTACCCAAGGAGATAGCCTTTTCTTAGCAGAAATCCCCCAAAGCACCAAGCAATCGTGTCATAACCGCACCGGCTGTCATGAGCTGTTTGTCCCTTCACCAGCTTCAGCTGTTGGGGCTGCATCAGCCTCGTCCTTCCTCTCTCCCTGGATGGGGGGATGCTCACCTCCACCAGCCCGCTGCTGTCAGCCCAACCTTTGTGCCCTCTCCTCCTCTGTGCCCCCGCTGTGCCCGGGCAGCACATCTCCCAGCCGCTCCCCCTGCATCCTGCATCCCTTGCACTTTTCCCGGGAGCGCAGGAGGATGCCTGGGCGCCGGTTGACAGGCTCAGCGCCGTGCCCTCTCTTGTCTCGGTGGCAGGCCCTTACCTTGCCTGTCAGCCGCTGCCTCCTCTCGCCAGGACCTAATGCTGCTTCGTTTCTGTTTTAATTTCGCTGCGGTTTCACGACAGCCTCTGCTAGGTCAGGAGTTACCGAAAGGTTATTAGTGAGTGATGGGTATTGACATCCTTAACAGCGCCCTGACCCCATCAGTCTCGCTCTGTTCTTCTTTTTCCTTACACTTGTCCTGTTCTTTATTTTTTTTCTTTTTTCTTTTTTTTTTAATTTTTGTTTTAAATTGGCCTTTTTCATGCAGAAAGCTTACTTCATCAGATTTTTACCCAAAGCCACTGCTGGCAAAGCAGGGAGGGGAAGCACTGATTTGCCCTAACTCAGTGTAGGCATTGAGGGAGATTTTTATTCTCTAATTATTTTCCTAGCCCAGAAACCTCATGTGCTACTTTTTTCCCCTGACTTTTTTTCCCTGATCTGCCAGTATATCTTTTCCAAATGCCCATCTGCATTGGCTTGCCCATGCCCAGGGTTGCTGTAGATGCAATGAGGACTCTCATGAGCAACCAGTTCCCATTGTGCAGGGACTCAGTATCAGAAATAAACTGGAGAACCCCAGCACGATGGTTCAGGTGCAGTCTGCCATAGAATCATAGAATGGTTTGGATTGGAAGGGACCTTAAAGCTCATCCAGTTCCAACCCCCCCTGCCATCAGCAGGGACACCTTCCACTAGACCAGGTTGCTGGGGAGGAGTTTGGGAGGGGAGAGGCATCATTTCTACTCAGAAATTTAAAATAAAAATAATAATAATAAAAAATTTTGCATATTTAATAGGTGGTGATGATATTTCCTTGGGTTGAGGTGCAGTGCAGCCCATCATGGCTTCATCTAGAAGGATATAAACCTCTCCACCACTGGCTATTTGCAAATATGGCAAAGCTCATTTTAAGCGTGTCTTATCTCCTCATTGAGAAGCTCTGTGGTTTAGCAAGGCTGGGTTTGCCTCCTTCCTGCAGCTTGTCCACATCTCCCAGCCTAGTCCTCCCTCTCCCTCGATCCCGTGATAAGCTGGTGTGACGTTATCAGATGCTCCAGCAATAAAACTCTCAGCACACAAACTTTTTTTTCCCTCTTTTGCTTTATTGTCACATCCATAAAACTGGCTGGGAAAACTGCTGAAGCAGTAACCCTGCTTGGGTTTTTAAGGCAGCTGCAAATCAGCCCCACTCTCTGGTGCAGTACTGAGCTGTTTTTATGAGCCCTAATTAAACAGGAGCTGCTCTGTGGTCTACTTTCCACCCAGCCTATCTTGAGGGATGGGATTTAACTGCTGGGGTTATGGTTCTGCATCCGTGGGCTTTGGTCTTTTGGGAAATGAACTGCAATAGGATGGTGAATGGATTAAGGTGAATGGATTAAAGAGCCTGTGCAAAGCTGTGTGTCACACATGTGGATCTGCAAGGGTCTTGGCTAAGAAATGCAGGTTGGGAACCAAGTCAACCAATTCTGGGGTTGGAGAAGGAACATCTAATGCTGTTCAGCCTGGAAAAGAGAAGGCTCCAGGGAGATCTTATAGCTGCCTCCCAATACATGAAGGGGCTACAAGAAAGCTGGGGAGGGACTTTTTATAAGGGCAATTAATGACAAAACAAGGGGAAATGGGTTTAAGCTGAAAGAGGGGAGGTTTAGATGAGATATTAGGAAGAAGTTCTTCACTGTGAGGGTGGTCAGACACGGGAACAGGTTGCCCAAGGAAGTTGTGGATGCCCCCTCCCTGGAGGTGTTGAAGGCCAGGCTGGATGAGGCTTTGAGCAACCTGGTCTAGTGGAAGGTGTCCCTGCTGATGGCAGGGGGGTTGGGACTGGATGATCTTTAAGGTCCCTTCCAACCCAAACCATTCGATGATTCTATGATTTTGTGATGCTACCAAATGGGAATGGACATTAAATATAGGAAATACTCATTTTGACATACCTCTAGGATGTGGCCAGGCTATCAAGGCTCCTAGGTACTGCTGCCTGTAAAATTTCAGCAGAGTGATTTTTTTTTTCAGTAGCTTCAGGCTGCCTTGAGGTGCTCCTAAGAAGGATACGAGCACAGGCTGTTCATTTGCTTGTTTTCCCATGGAAAACTTTTCAAGGTTTGTTTCTCCTGATGTTTTTTTATGGTGGCAGGAGACACAGGTCAGTTCCTCTGCGTCTCTGGGAGCTGAGCAGGAAGAGGGAAATATCAGCTACAAGAGAAGCATCGCTGTCAGGGGAAGCGCTGGCCACTGACACTTGACAATTGATTTGAACCTTTGTGTCTTTCCAAGAAAGCAATTTCTGTGATATTTCTCCTGGCATTTGAAGGGGATGGAAAGGCAGTATTTCTCACATACACTCACCATTTCTGTCCTTCCTTTCCCTCAAGTGATGCTGATTTCTTGCTCTGCAAAAGTCAACTGCGTCTTGCAACCCATGAACAAGGGCGTGGAGGATGGTGGGGAGGAGAAGCCTGGCAGGGTGCAAATATCTGGTACACGTGGGGAAGGCAGAGTAGGGACCCTGTCGTTGTGTTTGCACAGGCAGGAGCATCTGTAGTGGTATCCATAAGGATGCTGGGGAGTTTCATGGTGCGAGGGGTTCCTTCCAGGCAACTCTGGGCTCCCACAGACGTGACAACCACAAGCAACAGTGAAATATCAGCAGCATCATGGCTGGGTTTAAATCTTTACTGAGTCTCCATTTTTCTTTCTTTAAACGCTTACAGAATAAATGGAATTTATAATCAGAAACCATAAAATCTCTGATTTATGGTTCATCTTGATGACAATATTTAATAACTCGTGTATATTTTATTACATCTTTTTAATGCCCTGTTGTGGAATTTTACTTAGGCATTTCGCCCTCTATATCAACCTGTCGCAGCACAGATGGACTGACTTTTTTGCTTTGGGCTGATGATGGAGCCAAGCACGCTCTGGGCTGGGCTCTACCCCAGGGCTGGCCGTCCGTCTGTCCAAACAGGCTCCGAAAGCAGGGCTTTGGATGTCCAGCCGTGATCTGTCTTCTTCCAAGAGCTTCTCCCCAGATTACAGATCTGATGATGCTTTTCTCTGCCCAGGCAGCTCCTTTCCAACATCCCCAGCCAAGTTTTGGTGCAGGTGGGGAGAGAAATTCAACTGTAGGGCCTCTCTTCCCATCTCAAGGACTTTTTGCTTGGAAACGCGTATCTATTTAGGTTATTGCTCAAGTGTGTTCTCCTCTGGAGAGCACTCCCTTGCCTTTCTGGGACTATTAGTGCAAATTAGCTGATGCATCCTATCAGCCCCCAGCCTGCTGCACCCAGGGTACCAATCTTCTTCTCAGCGCTTATATGGGGAGGGGAAGCTCATAAGCACCGTAGTGTGTTCTGGCTTTGTCAAAAAGCAGCAGCTTCCTCCCTCCATCCCTCCCTCCCTCCCAGCTGGTTTTTATAACCAGCTGCTGGATATGGAGAAAGGAGAGAGGGCAGATGGGGACTGGAGGAGATGGGCAGCAGCTTGGGGTGGATGTGTCTTGAGATTTTGGATGCGAGAATGGGTCGTGTGCTGCTGTCGCTGGTTTGCACGTCCAGCACATGCTGGCGTGGGGACAGGTTGTATTTCTCTTGGTCTGCTCTGGGCTAACTCTAGGGGGGATCACAAGCTGGGGGCTGTATCACCCTGGTTGAACTTGGCAAGCGAGCCAGCAACGTGCAGTAACATCCATATTCTTCCTGCTGCTGCGTGTGGTCCAGTGGTTTGATTTTCTTACTCCTCAAGAAGGATGGTTCCTCAGCTAGAGCTCACTGGGGTGAGGGGATGGGTTGGAGTTGTGAGCACGCTGGGTCAGGAGCTGGCAGACACCCTCAGAACGTGTCTGGCTCTGTTGCCAGCTGCTGCCCATCCATCCGGTGCTCTCCTCGCCTCGCTGCTCTTGCCAGGAGCCGGCCGGGCAGAGC